>NW_024540488.1:0-61207 GCF_016647625.1 Suillus subalutaceus | reverse complement strand
TAAACTAACCCGAACGAACCGAACTAACCCAACGAACCCTAAACTAACCTAAACCCAACAACCCTAATTACTAACCCTAACTAACCCTAACTAACCCTAACGAACCCTAACCCTAACTAACCCTAAGTATACTAACTAACACTAACCCTAACTAACCCTAACTAACCTAACTCACCCAAATACTGTGCAATGTAGAACGAACGGATTCCTCGTCCAATAGGGCACGTGCTGAAAGTTCGACGATCACACAATGTGCCTGTACACGTAAAAATGTTATAGCACGATAATGGGGAGAATGGATTCATACCAACGGGGGAAGAACTGCAACTCCTGTCTCATTAGCCAGTGCGTTCTTGCACTCAATAGAAATTTCCTTCATCCACATGTCAACTGACATCAGTGACGCTGCCATCTTACTCATAGCACCCGACAGGCATTCATGGCGGAGGAGTGATGCAATGTGTCGAGCGACGCACAACCATGAATCATGAGAGGAGCCTATGGTGGATTGCACGAAATCCATGCCGTCCGGATCCATGAGAAATGAGGAAATCTATTCTGCAAATTAAGTCACAATGGGAGTACAGGTTTCGTTGACATACGAAAGGGGCAACATTGTGTCCACCTGTCTGGGACTCACGAACGAGATCTTGAATGGTGTATTTTGGTGATTTCACCTGTTGCCGACCTACTTTGCCTTTCTCCGTAACTACAGTCCTTTGGGTCGCAAACACGACGGGCCGTCCAGGTTTGGATGAACCCTCTCTCCGAGAGGGTGCTGCAGGGGCTTTGGGTATGACGGCTCGCTTATTCTGGCGTAATCGTGACTTTAATGTGGGTGAGACGGGCCTAATGATCATCTCCTGCAGCGCTTCGCAACTATTAGACTCGTTACATCCAGAGCTGGATGAATCAGAGACATCCGCATTCGCCCCGATCGCTGCTTCCAGACGAATCGATGTACCGTGAGATACATCAGCGGAAGGATCGCTGCAAGTGGCTGATGATGGAATATATGCAAGATCATCCTGCAGGAATCACGTTACAATTTTGGTATGATAAGAGTGGAATCACGACACGTACATAAGATCGTTCGTTGATTGGTTGATCTTCAGGGTGCAGTGAATTGCCACAATCCGACTCAAGAACAGGCTCATACATCCAATCATTAGAGTAGTCCATGGATAGCTCATCTTGGCCATCAATGTTGGTCTGTACTTCGCGATCCAGCATGGAGCGGCTGTCAATGTTGGTCTGTACTTCGCGATCCAGCATGGAGCAGCTGGTAGGTAATTGGACAATGGACTCCTCAATGGAGTCAGATGCACGCCCAGAGAGTCGTATCGCAACACAAATGGAGTCACATTGCACTCCCAGAGAGTTGTATTGCACGCCAACGGAGTGACATTGCACGCCAACAGAGATCGCCATAGTGGGCTCACCAGCCCAACTCAGCGTCCTGGGGGATTTTCCATCATCAGCCATTCTGATCGTTGATATAAATATGCGGCGTGGCAAAAAATCACCTCTTTACTGATTACCCCAACGATGTGAATCACGGTCGATCACGCATGTTGTGCTCTGGCGTGAGTTATAGAGAGCGCGACCAGCAGCAGTAAAGAATCGTGCAAGGACCTGCGATTTGTTGGTGTTGTCCGGCATATATCCATCATTTCTACCATCCCAATGATTTCCATGTACTCATCTACATTTCTTGTAGACACAACCAACCCATTAGAAAACAGATCACCAATGGATCGTCATGATTACGCCGTTGAAGTTCTCGAAAATCGCATTGCGATATGGCTAGGTAGCCATTGTCCAACGCCAGATACTAAAAGAGTATTTGCATATGTGCCAAGAGTGCCAAGAGCAAAGGTCGCGAGCATTCAATCGAATGGCAATGGGAATTTTGGATATGCACCAGAATTCTAGAAGTACTATATCATATGGACATGGTTGCGCTAGACGAGTAACGTACCACGTCTTCATCGTCAGACTCATCCGTCGTCTCAGCATAGGAATAAGATGTTGTAGTGTTTTTTTGGTCAATGCCTGCATTGATACTGGCATTGACCGCATCCAGTAAACTCTTCATGTCTTCTCCCGAACCAGATCCTTGTATGGCTCCGCAGAAGTCATGCTCCGTGCAATTGGCCCTGTGATATACAGGCCAATCTACTGGATCGCAAAATGAGGCCAATGGAGATTTAAAATGAGCGAGAACGCACGAAACAGTAGGACGTCTGTACTCGTTCCACTCTCCAGGCGTTCGAACGTGACGCCATGCCTTTTTTTCCAACGCTTCGCGGCACTCATCATGAAAGCCATCACCTGTGTGGTCCAACCACAGATAATAATCCCAATGCGGAAGATCTAAACTCGCCATGTAGCGGATCGGAAAGATGCACTGGAATCATCCAGAAACGCAATGCGTACGTCGTTCAGATATTGCATGACAGACAAGTAGGTGTTTCGCATTGTGGCAGCCTCAACACTGGATAATGTCTGTAGGTGTTCCACGACTTTTCTGTAAATGCCAAACTTCTTGTTGAGCGCATATAATGGCAAGCGATAGTGAGGGGCTATGGGGCATCCCTTGCGTGAATGTACAGAGAGCTTCAGGGAACACTCTCCATCGACGTCTTGGATGGTCCCTTTGACTTTCAGCAACTGCTGGGCATCGCGGTTTGCTCCATTTACGAAACGTGCAAGATGGATTCATGAGCGGCGATGTGAAAGAGCGTCCTAAACACGCACGCATCATCATATAGTAAATTTTATTGGACTCGGAACCGATGATCCTCGTGCGATAGAAGCCAATGATGACATTGGATAAATGATGTGTCATACACAACATTTTTAAGATTATTGCAATACTAAGACAAATCAATGAGGTCCGAGATGCGATGAATCACATAAGTGAAAGTTTATTTTAATGAAATGAAAGACTTATGGCGGAGTCTGAGACGGCTAGATTAACAAAAATGGAATTAGGGTAGAAATACTAGATCACCGCCGTTGTGCAAGCTATGCAGTAGTATCTAGCAATGTTCTCATCGCCCATCGGTCCCATGGCTTGCTGCATGATCTCCTTCCATCCTTCAGGGAGTTGTCCAAGAATCCTAGCCTCGTCCATGAGTTCCCCTCCCTTGACTAATATCATTCCGTTGCCAACTACCCCACATGATGCCCCTCGTCGAATTGGCAAGGTCAAGAGCGACAGAAACTGCGGGTCAAAGCTGATGTCACTATACATGGATTGAACGCCTGCCTTCACATTTCTCCGCAGCTGACGCCCAAGACTTGCAACACATTCCTCGTTGAACCATTGGTTGCATTTCCTGCAGTATCGCTGTGGGGTCATTGGGGAGGAAAATGATGGATGGCATCTATGGCATCCACACGTCGTAGCTCCTTGAGAGTTCTATATATTATCTCATAAGCTTTATGGACAGATGTCAACAGAAAGATATTCGCATACACGGATGTTTACCTCTTCCATATACACCATACGACGATTCCTTGAGAACGTGATATCAATGGTCCACCGATTGTACGGTCTCCCTATGGGAATCTGAGGTTGCGTTAGATCGCCTTCGTCGTACGGCAGGATGGTCGCATGATCTACAAAGCATGTGCAGATGTCAATAAACTTGCTCAAATACTCACGCATATCTAGGCACCTACCCTCCACACAGCACATATCAACTACAGATATATGATCGCTGAGAACAAGCTCATATTCACCAACGGAAGCTGCAAGACTAAATTAAATCCAAGGATTCATCAGAATCGTTATAATCATTTTAAATTCAACAACATACTCGACGCCCTCATCTTCCAAATCAACTTTGCGATAATACCACTGTATGTCAAGCCATACGTCCTATAATATAACGGTTCGGTAAGTCAGGACCGGCGGGATATTTTGAGTATACTGTACTTTCCTGTACCTGCCTACCAGCCTTCAGATAAATCTCGGCCACCTTGCCATACCAATAGGACATTACTGGTAGACTCCCATCTCGCATCTGAACTGCTCGTTCATCTAGTGGATAGATTGAGACACTACAAAATGTATATCAGGATCACCATGACAATACACTGGAAAATTCATACTCTTCCCCTACTCGAATGACCATACTGCCATTCGCATCAGTAGGATTGTCGTTGGTATTGTATATCCCTGTAAATGGAGGGAAATAAAAGTTAAAATATTTACACCGCAAGGTAGTACGTATTCAACTTACATTCCAACGAGGTGCATCGTCTCAATTTACGTAGATTAGGATGATTTTGGCGCATTGGAGTCAACCCTGCCCTTCTATTTGGGTGTGATACATGGCTGTTAATTGATGGTCTGCGGGACATGAAGGTTGAAGTGGGAGTGGAAAATCTGCAAAGAACATCGGCCGTTCAAAGAAATAGGTACCCTTCAGCGGAGGCTGTTGCACATCCCCTGAAAATGTCTCGATCTGATGAACGGATCAAGAAAATAAAGTATGACTAGTC
The DNA here is from genome assembly GCF_016647625.1 of Suillus subalutaceus. Lineage (NCBI taxonomy): Eukaryota > Fungi > Basidiomycota > Agaricomycetes > Boletales > Suillaceae > Suillus > Suillus subalutaceus. The sequence continues at coordinate 56,692 of NW_024540488.1, read as the reverse complement.
CAATGGACCATGATAGAGGGCTGTTCGTACGGCATCACATGAAGTGTTACATAATTGAATCAGATCCGACCGGAGCTCATCGAATGTTAATGTTCCATTCCATGGAGCCGAAAGCTTAAAGTGCCCGAAAAATTCGGAAGCAATGCCAAGACAAGTCATAGCCTCTGAGTCAATCAACAGCAATTCGTTGCGTAAGTATTGGTTTAGGCATTCCATCAGGGATGTAGTTCGCTTCATTGTACCACATGGACATTCTAGGCACCATTGGACCGAATATAATTACAATTTTTACCAGCGTGCAAGCGATCGGTCACACAACACCATACTTCATACGATGGATGATGAGGATTCCCTCAATATTCTGCAACAAATCCGTAAATTGAACATCCTGGATCCAGATCCACATAGATCAACGATATTAGGAACTAGTGGCCATTCAAATAAGAGTGCGTCTATGTTTGGATCACACGATAGTGTAAATATCAAAGCACTATCTGCAGCTGTAGAGAAATGCGAGACTGTAGATGAGGGGACAGATGAGTTCGAAAAACAAAAGCCAAAGAGAGGAAGGCCAAAAAAGCGAGTTGTACAGCGTCGTGAGTACACATGCTGAGCCCCTATCAAAATGAAAAGTTCATATCATTCTGCAGGTAACAAAGTGGTGACGATACCACCTACTGAAGTATCGGCTCAGAAGATCCAGCATGCAACTAAACGACTCATCCGTGCTACAATCAGTCCAGTTCCCGAACAAGTCCTACCAAAAGCTTATACAATTCACCATCATTCAATAAACACAATACTAGAAAGCGCAATGCATGACCAGGATCAGTGGGTCGAGTCAGCCGAGGATGACGAGGTGGATGAAAATGACATACTGCAGCTGATCATGACGTCTGGCATCCTAGATTGGAACCCAAATGGGTCGTTGTCTGTCAGGTTACAGTCAACAGAAATCAATGATAGAGGCAAAGCCAAACGGATGGATGATTCAGTGCAATATAAGCCACGGCGTCCACAGGGACGACCAGCTAGGAAAGCAATCACAAAGCGTAAGTGTCTGTACTCGACCTCTACCTGCATCCACCTGAATGTCGGCATAGGTCAACAAGGCAAGACAGCGGTGTCGATCAATAAGGCACCATCACTGCAGGAGCGAGCAAATGGTTCCAGATGGATAATTCGCGCTACCAGCAACCCAGTGCTGGAGGACCAACAGGAACATGCTGATATCGCACATCATCAGGGTATAAATGAGATGGTTGTCCAAACTGAGAAGATGATAATTGATAAACATGTCACAGGAGAAGCATGTGTCGATGTAAATGACAACATTCAATGCATGGAGGGGGGGGATTGTCAGTGAACGTGTGTCTACTGATCGGCGACATCGGGGACGTCCAAAGAAGCGCGTCTTTCGTCCCAAAGTTACTGGTCAGTCATATTGTAACGACTAATGAATGCCAGATGTCCTCAAGTTTAAATATGCAGCATCCACACGTGAGGTTATTCATCGATCACCTTCAGCTACCGTCGAATTGAATAATTTGGGCGATGAATGTATACATGGCACACAACCATGTAGGAATATTTCATGTTAATGCAACGGCTGTATTAACATTCTTGATTAGGGAGTCCAGCACCATCTGCAGGAAGGCTGCAAGACGATGAGTATAGGCCTTCTCCATCACCACAACATACTTTACAGTCACCTTCGCTTGAATTACCACCCCATGTAACAGCTGAACTGACGGTTGAGGAAATTGCTTGTGAGTTTATAATGATTCCCACAACGCATAAAAACACTGATTCCTCATGAGGATAGCTCGTGCAATGGCCCGACCACTCGTTTGGACCTCTGTTCTAAACACCTGGGAAACCCTCGGATTGAATGAGTGGCTTGAGGTGACTGTGGCGGACTTTTATTTATTCCATGTGTGGTATGAGCTGCTCGGCAGATCACGCATGAGATATATTGGTCTGCATAATGCGATGGGAAATGAGGTCGTGGATGAAGAAGTACAGCACTTCCGGAGGAACAATTTCTTGCCTCCCGATGGCATATGTCCTGTTCTCCCCGTTGGATTCATAGTCCATCACTCCGAACATTTATTCGCAGTCATCTTCGACTACCAGCGACGCAATGTGCATGTCCTTGGTCGCCATATTTCCAACGATGCAATGAACGTCGACGGAGTGGATCCAGACGACTGGAACCAGTGGAGGGGACCGGAATATTGGAGGCGAATTGCTGGCCTTCATGGGTGGAGGGCAGGGGATGCCACTGATATATCTGTGATGACCATGGACTGGGAGCAAAATGGAGTGGACTGCGGTCCGATCGCTTGCTCCGTACTTGAGCAATGTCTGAAATCTGGATTAGACGAGCATGGTGACTTGCCAGCCTTTCACATTCAGTGCGGCCATAGACTGCGCATTCACATGTTGCATGTAATTGCTGGGCGCATAAAGCTCTGCTGTAGCGACTATCTGATGCTCCTCGACAGCCCACAAGATGATTGGAGGCCAGATGAGCTACCCGACGAAGATATCATCAATGCGATTCAGAATGGGCGTCATCAGGCTGAATGTCTCACACTCCTGCGGAAATTGACTGTTGTGAGCGCAACTTGCTCCATGTGTCAACGTCCCATGGCCAGTCGGAATCTCGAACGCCCCTTACGCGATGCACCGAACGGAGAACGATCCTCAGGCGGTGAAGAAGGCTTTGAAGCTGAAAGGAGTGACGATGAAGACTCGTTTGGCACGACCCTACCTGCAGATAGAAAGGCGATCCTCGCAAAGCTTTTTAAAGCACACAAACAACTGAATGGATCCCGGAATCGTCATTTCATAGTCCCTCGTGCGATAGGGACACACCTCGAACTCGAGCCAGACGTGCCATCAGATGTCGATGATTCCATTGACTCACAACGATCTGCAACTGCCTCAGCATCTCGTAGGCGGGTAAAACACTGGAATCTTGGAAGCAACAAGCGATTTCCACGTCCCATCGCACCAGTAGCCCTGGCTGCATATGCAGGTAGGAGATGGCTGCAGGGTGACTCCACGTTCGACGAGTATGATGGTGGACCAACAATCGAGATGTTAGCAACTCCCAGGGAAATCGACCCAGTGATTACATTCCAAGCTGGAGGCATCCAGACCTCCGCTTCTTGGGTGGACTGGGTTGATCATGGGTACCGCATCACACCTAGCTCAGTCCACATATTCTATCAATGTGATCCCATAGCAACCATGGACCACGTCATGCCCATCGGAACAACCAAGTCATATGATCCTTCAAATCAGGTCCCAGACCGTGTAACAGGCGCATACAGTCTGGACCGACTAGCATCAGATGGAGGAGGACGTCAAACACACGTCGCAGATGTCGAAATTCTCTCCGCGTCTGAACTCATCGACTCTGCCCAACATGATCCTCCACTGCATGATGAATGTAGGTTCGGACACAATGCTTTTGTGCGTGGTCTCACCAGCCATCGTTATGGTGATGGCCCTTCCTTGTATCTCGACTTAGAACGGGATGCTGTCAGATTTTCAGAAGATGAGATCGAGACTTCCTTAGACATTGACAGTATCATTTGGACCGCGAAGGTCTTCCGATGCCGGGGGTCCGTGGGGATCTACATCACTCCGCCATTTCAAACGAAACCTGGTATATTCAAGCACAATCATACCTACGTCGACATCATTATTCCACAGTCAGAGGCAGATGCTAGTGCGCCTGGTGGCAGGACAGAATGGCTGTCCAAAAGATTTCCGATGTCTGCCATCCCTCATGCCTGTATTGGCCGCATATCATCTGCGTCATCGACACTCAATCTATATATTGCATTCCCAAGGATGATCCATCAACACCCTCTGAATGGCCGGAGAATCACGCTGATACCGAAGGAGGTTCTGGACATTTTCTGGGATAATGTGCTACTTCCATCCATAGGAGACTGCACTGATGTTAGTTGGGCGCCATACCTTAAGCACACGCTGGAGGAGGCACGATACAAGGCGAGAGGTGGAGATGCACGGAAAGGCGGATGGGGGCCACCAAAGACAATACCCTTGTCAGATGATGACTTCAGAGATGTGCAGGAGCGCATGGAAGCTCGCATACGCGATGGGGAGGGTGAGCTCAGCATGTATGGGTCGCTGTTTTTCATTCTAGAAGGAAAGGGCATCAAGCTGCTCACAAAGGATGGTCAGAGAGGGCGCTTTTCAGGACCGGAAGAAGCACTGCGTCATAATCTGTCCGACCTCGACTGGCCATACATGATGAACCGGAAGCATGGTGAACTTCTGGTGGACGTTGGCATCTCATTCACGCCTCACTCTCCAGACGTTCCAGTTGTAGGAGTATGGAGATTAGACGCATTGGAAGCCTCATTTGGCGCAGGAGGTTACAAGAGAGGGGAGATGCATCATCACAACACGCTCTCTAGATATGGGGCAATGCAGGCCGAGATGCAGCAGGAGAGATCCCAGCAGACGCACATCGCATTCAGGAGCACATACAACCTATACTATGAGTCCATCCGAACGAACACCAACAAGGCCCATTTTGCTTCCGACAGCGATGCATACAAGCTGTCGCCATCTTATATGGCTGAATGCTTTGAAATCGCAAAGGTTCTCGATGGTTGCAAGGAGAAGACATATGGTGTTAGGGACGAGTATAGGGTCAGTGGACATGCAGCCAGAGTAATGCTAGATAATATAGAAGACAAGGTCAGGAATTCACACATCAGTTAGTATTGACATGCGAGCTAAGTGATATCGTTCATGCAGGCTAGAGATTATCTACAGTCAGATCCGATTCTGTGGATCCCATCCAAGATCTGGTTCGAGCTCATCAGGCGACGGGTGCGCGAGATTCAGAGGACCCAAATATCCATCGTCAAAAAGAATCCTCCCAATCTAGGCGTCCTGACTGGCTTGCTGAACCACATGCTTCGTTCGACTACATCAACCCCTATTGTCTATGACTTTCACGTCCGCGAATCCCTTGCCCTCCTCGAATATAGAAATGTCCTCGAGACAGCAGGGATGTTTTTCTTACGGGAATTCGATCTCAACAGCGAAACATGCCTGGACGAGGTGCAGCAAATCGACGATGTGAATGTCCTAGCCCTCATGGGTGTCAATGCAAAGGCTCAAAGGGATAGAGCAGTAGGAAGGATAGATGCGTTGCGATCTACTGAATCAGAGTTGGAGGACTATCCACTTGGGCGGACGCCAACATGGATTCGACTCAAGGCAGCCATCGCAAACTCACCTGCAATGATCATGCGACCATGGATATGGTCGACCACGTTATCGAACACTCAACTCTCTGTCGGACGTTTGATTGTCATGTTCACGAGGCACGTGTGGCTTATGCTGACGCCTGAAGTATTCAAAGGCGTCAGACCCCACCCAAGCTCGCTTCAGGAGGCCATGAAATGCTGGACAATAACCAGCATCGATGACACTCTGGCTGCAGTTGCGTTTGAAGCGTGCAATGCTGGGCTGCATGATCGTACAGGTGTAACTCCAGGTCGCATGGGTCCAAAGTCGAGAACATTTGTGGACAGGTGCTCCCTATTCTTTCCTGACCCTGATGCCTCCCATAAAGACAACACTCAGTGGTGTACGCTGTGGGAAAGAGATGGCTATATTGCAGAGTTTCACAGGACGATGAATAGGATGGAAGAGGATCAGAGGGTATCGCTGAAGCAAGGGTTATGCGAGGTATTTGCGGATCTGCATTGTCTCCCTGCAAGCAGTGGAAAAGTGTGGATGTGGAAGCACGATGCCATTGCATTCATGACGAATCCTGTATTTTACAGGATCGACTGTGTTGGAAGGGGGGCGGAGAGTCGGATGAAAGCCCCAAGAGCACGTCGTACGATGAAGCTCATCAAGGGAAAGCGCATCTTTGCAGCGGATCTGATGGATTCTCAACCATTTGACACTGATGGGAATCTACGAAGGAAGACAGCGAGGCAAAAGCGTCGGGAGATTCAGAAAGCGATGTCCATGGCCAAGAGAAACAAGAGAGTGCCACCTCCCCCACGTCCTCGCAAGCCTAGGCCATTTCCCATTGACATAGGAGAATCTACGCAGAGTGATGAGGAAATGGATGTTGATTAGCTTATATGTGTAATGTAGGTTACAATTTCAGGAACATCTCCCATTTACATGAAGGGCATCGACTTGGTAGTGCCATCACAGTCAGATAAGCTTTGATGCTGAGTTGATGTCTCCCTTTATAGAGACAGGAATGTCCGACCCAGTCAATGCTGTAGTATGCGACCTTCAGGTCATATCAGTGGGGTCAACTGGGCTAAAACATTTTCTCTGATCGCGATGGCATGTTCTGATATTACTGTGAGTATCATAAAACACCATCACGGTTAGGTAAGGCGTGTTTCCCAGCCAGCCCCTTGCTGATCTCTGATGACAGAAGATCATTTGCGATCAGGCTATAATAATGCTTGATTGCAAAATATTCTTATACGAACAAGTCCCAGTGACCTGGTCAAACTTGAGTGAAAAGGGAGCTTTACACCAACGTGACCGCCATGGTCAGTTAAGCATATCTAACGACAGTCGTAGATGTGAGTTGTAGTTGTAATGTATCTAATCTATTACACCCATTCACTGTTCCCATTATAATTTGTTGGCCGAGTCTTCATGCCTGGAGAAGTGTGATATAGATTTCATCCACAAGATTCAGTGTGAACCTTCATAATCATCAGGCATATTACTGGTATCCAATACAAGGCAAATGAACTGAGTCTCGCCCAGCAGTTTCAGTCACCATCCACTTTTGTGTTCAGACAATATACTACTCACTAAACAGTGCCAAAATAGTGGCCTTGTACCATTCAGGAACTGTGGACGACACTAAGGAATCTACTACTCGGTCAGACAACATCTGAGTCGCCTACATGATCTAATCACTGTTATCCTTGGAGATCCAGTCCTCAGCGCTCAGCAGCGGTGGTATTTACAAGAACAGTGTTCTGGCTTGTGATGCATTCACGGGCAGAGATACACGCTATCAAACTGAACGGCTCATGAGCATTGCACATGCCCTGGTGATGAATCCAAGCGCAATTGAGCATGTTACATTTCAAACATCAATTTATTTAAATCGACCATACACTACACTAATTATCTCACACTGACAAAGGCTAATACTTGAGATAAAGATATAGGAATAGGACAATGAGGAAAGGTGGTCACCATCATCGATAGTGAACGCCCATAGAGGCGAGAAACCACGCGAAATTGATCAGAGGGATGCAGGATGCTACCAGCATGGCCAATGGACAGGAAGATGGCCACTATCATCGACAGTGAACGCCCATAGAGGCGAGAAACCACCAACCATAGTCCAAGGGTTGCATGGATAGTAGAAGTGGGACGAGGAAGAGGAAGGTGGCCACCATCATCGATAGTGAACGCCCATAGAGGCGAGAAACCACGCGAAATTGATCAGATGGATGCAGGATGCTACCAGCATGGCCAATGGACAGGAAGATGGCCACTATCATCGACAGTGAATGCCCATAGAGGCGAGAAACCACCAACCATAGTCCAAGGGTTGCATGGATAGTAGAAGTTGGACGAGGAAGAGGAGGGTGGCCACCATCATCGATAGTGAACGCCCATAGAGGCGAGAAACCACGCGAAATTGATCAGAGGGATGCAGGCTGCTACCAGCATGGCCAATGGACAGGAAGATGGCCACTATCATCGACAGTGAACGCCCATAGAGGCGAGAAACCACCAACCACAGTCCAAGGGTTGCATGCATGATGAGAGTAGAACAAGGAATAGAAAGGTGGCCACCATCATCGACAGTGAACGCCCATAGAGGCGAGAAACCACCTGTGAAGGTAATGGTAAGAAAGAAAGAGGGAAAATTTGCTAAAGCGCCACATATCAACTTCACATCACATGACATTCTCACGCCACAGCCATCATAACAATGGCGGTCCAACCTTACAAAGATCTCTGGCCCAGAGTTGCAAAATGGTCCAACTAGTTTTTCATAACACAACAACTACTCAACATAAAAATTAGGAGCACATAGTCCGTAGTACAGACTGTAATGCTATGTAAAAAAAATACAAACAGTCTGTTGAGCCTATGGAAAACAGTATTTGAGTACACAGTTGCCACACTTCCATTTTGACTCCAACCCAAATGAAACAGGGGCATTTTATGAATGCTAAGGTAGGACTCTTACAAAACCGACCAATCATGAGTTGATGTGACTGAACACATAAGCACTAGAATGGCCAGTCCTGAAGCTGTGTTACCCGCCGCGTAACAATGGGATTATAAGATTAGATGTAAATAGTACTTTGTGTGCGAGAGTGCGTGCGAAGTGTATGTAGCAAATGTATGAGCATGTGGTATGTGATCAATCGATTAGGGTACTTATACGATTTGCTTCTCGCCGAGTTCCTTCAGTATGCTGTCAGGCAGCATGTGGCGACCGCGGTAACTTTTATTTGCCCAAGCTGCTTGCTTTCCAGTCGAACCTTTCTGATATTCATCACGGAACCATGAGGCCTGGTTGGAAATTTTTTGGCTGGTGTGTGAGTTTGATTCAAGCGAGTCCAAACAACACTCACCGACGCATGCACTCAATAGGAACAGAGTTGAGGGCCTTACAAATATCGCCTTCCATTTGCTCGTCCCGCTTTGTGGGTGGATATAACTGGTACAGTCTTTTTGCATATCCCCAACACTGTTCAATGAAGTTGAGCTCATAGTGGAATTTTGGGAGGATCATATGCTGGAACTCCCATGGATGGCAGTGCTCCTCAAGGATACTCAAGACCTTAACGAAATCTGGCTCATTGAAAATGGTTCTTTGACAGCAACACTGAGTAGCCCCATCTGGACATATGAACTTTGGACACTGGGCTTTCAGCTTCGAGATGTTATACCCCTCTCCCATAAGATTTCTGCCATGCCCTTGAATTTTCCGGCATGCTTATACATGACCAGCAGTACTCTACATCATTTATAAGGGCTTGCCGACTCGGTATGATGACTAGCAGGCATATGAGCTAGTTCAGTCCACTCGCCAGCCCAGTGGTTGCACGCTCATGCTCCACTTCCAACTAGTAGCCCCGGTGTGAAAGAGAAATAGGTACTAGGCGGTTAGCAACTAGCACTACTTATCAAAAGATGCATGAGTATAGTAATCGAACCAAGAGGACTACTATTGAAGCAACTCCCTACTAAAAGCAAGGGGAGCGATAGTGATGCTAACTAGAAGTCATGTAGATGGGCATGTTTGATAGTGGAGCAACACAAATAACTGCCTCCCTGCCTTCCCTGACTGTTTCGTCACTAATTTCTAAATTTGAACATGATATTGTCGGACTACAATGACTACTCTACGTCATTGGTAAGGGGTTGCTGACTTGGTATGATGACTAGCAGGCATATGAGTATAGTCATAGTTAACATCCGGGACGTAACCCCCACGAGTCAGAGATAACAGTGGTACCAGATCAATGGTAAGGGCGCAGGGAAGCGGAGTCATTGATGGCGATGAACCAATGAGATGCTCAAGATAACGATCAGCGCCAGATGTGCAGATGGTATCCACCTCTTGAAGTTGAAGCTTTCATTTTGACGCACCAAAAAGCAACCACATCATCCTCATGTGTAGACCAGAAGCCCCACATGTCAAGGTGGAACATATCTTTCACATTCTTGGGTGAACCCAATGACCTCACGTCTTGTCATGAGGAGACAAAGAGGCAAGGAGCACTGGACTCAGGATATGATGCGGACGCTTGGGCATGGACCTGGCCTCACCCAAGGGACACACAAACAAATGCAATTGACAATCACCGCCAAAGACACGAATATTGCAGTATGTCTATATGCACAGCGCCCCAAAAACTGCTAATTAACATATGTTTGGTCAGCACAAATGTTCCACTCAATTAAGAATTTCGCCAGGATTGGAGCGAGCTTGACCTTCATCCTCAGATTACTCTGTAATGCCTTTCCAGTCCAGTGCTTCCTGCCTCATGTGTTTCTCACAGCGATTACTGAGGTCATTGAGCCATATAAATAAAGCAGGGACTAAAATTTGATCTGTCAGAGTCATGCTGTAAAGTTGCCCACCTATGTTCGAGTCGACCGCTTTTGCTTATGTAAGCAGTGTCACACCCAATGATTGATTTTTTGAGCTTTCATATGACTTGCCTGGCTTCAAATTGAACTTGTTTCTGGGGTTATGGAGCCATATTAATCCGATGGAAACACTGTTTTGGTCTGAAAAAATCATATTCTAGAGTGATGCTACCCCCTCCTTCTCCTTTGCCTTGACTTCTGAACCACTCAGATGTACATCTAGATGGGCCAGGTGGCTTGGACTTGCGCTCATCTGACGACAGTTTTCCTTTGCCTCGACCTCTTACTCGCTCAGAGCCACGTCTCACTGCGTTGTGAATGCTCAGCGAGGAAGCTACAAGCAAATGTACCAGGTGACTTATGCTCATTTAGCGATGATTCACTCAGATGCGTTGTAGAGACTCCATTGCGAGTAGCCTCACAAAGGCCGTATTTCCACTTTGTCTCCACTAACGCGCGCTATATACGACAAGGCGACTTAAACGCGCTAAACGCGCGACGCTTCCGCCTAATCCGCGCATCCGCGCATCTGGCGCCTATAGCGCGCCTCTATAGCGCCTTTCGCGTTACTACGGCGCCTTTGCGCGCGCTTTCGCGCTTTACCTTCGTGTTCGCTTTTCCAAGTCGCCTGTCCTCCGCACGTCCTGTCCTGTCCCTCTATGATCCGCTGGTGCGTCTCCCTTTATCTTGTCAACTGACTTTAGCTATATACCTCGTCTGTTTACACATATTTCCTTATTCTACAACACAACAACTCTTTTTCGCTTCGCTTCCGCTTCGGCTCAGCGCCTGGGAACATTTACCTTAGACATGGGGACTCTGATAGATTTTTCACTTACTTACTTACTCACTACATCCCATCATCCTGCATCAGTGTATACTGTGAATCAATTTCTATTCATTTGCAACACAACCACTGCGCGACTCTCTATTCTTTTGCAACAAGCTCTCTTGAGAAAATCTGGAGAGACCTTCGCGCTACTTCCGCCTCTTCACTAACGCCTATAGCGCGCTTGTTCCGCCTCGCGGTTCCGCCTACGTCGCACTTTCACCTTTCGTCGCGTTAACGCGCGTTTCGCGTTTACAAGGCGTCTCGCACCCGCGCTTTGCGCAGATTCCCTTGCTGACTCGTTCAGCGCATCCCCTCGCATTTACTCGAGGAAAAGACTCAGTAAAGATCCTCTTGGGCCGACTTCTACTCGCGTTCGAGGACTACTGCAGGCGACTTATCTTATATTTTTCAGTATAGACCCACTCACGATTCCTCATCTTCAGCGTGTCAGCGAGGAGCCATGAGTGAGTGAATGTATGATGTGACTTGCACTGATTCAATGCCTCGCGCAATCTCTGAGCTGAACCGGCATCAACTCTAGGAGGGCATCTCATATTTGATGTACTTGCAGGGTGGTCTGACTTGAAGACGAGGAGTCGCCATCCCAGGCCTGGGCCTCTGGTGCCTCGATTACATACTCTATATGCAGTGGATTCTCAGGGGAAAATGTCACTGTGTGAGCCGGAGGACCATGACCTGGGCATCACCTGGTGTATTGAGCGCTATCGTCTATGCTACTGGCAGCATGGTCAACAACAGTCACTTCCAGGAATAATAGGTGAAACCAAAAGACTGGTTGATCTGCCAAGTTCTTGAGAATATTTCATGACGCCAATACTTTGTCTAGGGTGATGTGTTCTGAGGCATTGTCATAATTCTTTGATAGTCTTGCCTTCCTTGGCATGGCACTTCATACACAACACTGGTTCTACCTCAAACACATTCATATCCAAAATTTATAATTCACATTAGCGATAATAGTGACATGGATAGCAAATGCTCTCAGAAGCGAAAATTATTTATACTATTCTAACAGTTACATTAAACACAATTAACTAAACCCTCATAGAAGGGTGAGAGCTATCTAAACAGCCATCAGTTGATCTCAAAAAGCCTCATGAGGCGAAAATAACTGGCACTATTATCAATAGTAGGCTCCCATTGAGGAGTGACAACCAGTCAAAGGCCCCCAGACCCACAAAGTGAAAAAAAGCGAAAAAAAACTGGTACTATTATCAATAGTAGACTCCCATAGAGGAGTGGCAACCAGGAAAAGTCCCCCAGACCCACAAAGTGAAAGAAAATGCGAAAATAGCTGGCACCATTATCAATGGTGGACTCCCATAGAGGAGTGACAACCAGCAAAAGAGGCCCCCAGACCAACAAAGTGAAAAAAAAAGCGAAAATAGCTGGCACCATTATCAATGGTGGACTCCCATAGAGGAGTGGCAACCAGCAAAAGAGGCCCCCAGACCCACAAAGTGAAAAAAAGCGAAAAAAGCTGGCACCATTATCAATGGTGGACTCCCATAGAGGAGTGACAACCAGCAAAAGAGGCCCCCAGACCAACAAAGTGAAAAAAAGCGAAAATAGCTGGCACCATTATCAATGGTGGACTCCCATAGAGGAGTGGCAACCAGCAAAAGAGGCCCCCAGACCCACAAAGTGAAAAAAAGCGAAAAAAGCTGGCACCATTATCAATGGTGGACTCCCATAGAGGAGTGACAACCAGCAAAAGAGGCCCCCAGACCCACAAAGTGAAAAAAGCGAAAAAAGCTGGCACCATTATCAATGGTGGACTCCCATAGAGGAGTGACAACCAGCAAAAGAGGCCCCCAGACCCACAAATTCAAAAAAAGAGTTTGGGGTGAGTGAAGAAGAGGGAAGAAAGAAGGAATGAAAATTTTTGGTTCAAGTTCACCGCATTTTTGCTTATATAAGCATTTCTAAATACAGCCCATCACTCAGAAATTCACATATATTCCAGAGTGATGCCGCTGTCTCCCCCTACCTACTGTGCCCAGAGGCATGATTCCATGTCAATACTGATGTTCCTGAACTCATGGACCAGTAGAAACAACGGTTTGATATGTCAAAGTCATGTTGTTGCAAAGTTGCTCACCTATGTGACCGCTTTTGCTTATGTAAGCAGTGTCACCCCTGTGATGCTGCCTCACCCAATGATTGATTTTTTGAGCTTTCATATGACTTGCTTGGCTTCAAATAGAACTTGTTTCTGGGGTTATTTGGCCATCTGAATCTGATGGGAACACTGGTTTGGTCCGAAAAAATCATATTTCAGAGTGATGCTACCCCCTCCCCCTCCCCCTACCTACTGTGCCCAGAGGCAGGATTCCATGTCGATACTGATGTATAAAAGGATGTTTCTGGTGTTTTTGGATCATATTAATTGATTGGAGATGGTCTCAGAGTCATCTGGGCTCATGTGAATTGTGATGTGTCAGTTGACCTGATACCCCCCCACAAAGATCGATTTTTTCAGGCTTCCCATGACTTGCCAGTACTCCAAAACTATTCTTCCTGGGGGTTCTTCATCCATCTGAACACGATGGTCGAGCCAGATTTCCCAGAAAAAATCATGTTCTTGAGATATGCAGGGCCCCCCTCCCCCCTCCTAACTCATATATCTTGATATTATGTAAATACCGATATATCAAAAGATGTTTCTAGTGTTTTATGATCACAGAAATCGATTGGAGATGGTCCTGGAGTATTCCCGGCTTGTCTGAATTGAAATATGTCAGTTTGCCTCATGCCCCCCCCACAAAGATCGATTTTTACAGACATCCCATGACTTGCTGGTGCTCCAACAGCATTTCTCCCGAGGGCTATTGATCATTCTGAACACGATGGTCGAGCCAGATTTCCCAGAAAAAATCAGGTTCTGGAGATATGCAGGGCCCCCCTCCCCCCTCCTAACGCATATATCTGGATATCATGTAAATACCGATATATCAAAGGGTGATCCTAGTGTTTTATGATCACTGAAATCCATTGGAGATGGTTTCAGAGTATTTCTAGCCTGTGTGAAATAAAATAGGTCAGTTTGCCTCATACCCCCCACAAAGATCGATTTTTACAGCATTCCCATGACTTGCCAGTGGTCCAAAAGCATTTTTCCTGGGGGCTCTTGAGCCCTCTGAACACGATGGTCGAGCCAGAATTCCTAGAAAAAATCGCGTTCTTGAGATATACAAGGTCCTCCTCCCCCCTCCTACCCCCTATATTTTGCTGTACTTGATTTTAACTCAAAACCGATACTGTAAAGGACTGTCCTAGGGTTTTTCAGGTGTAGGAATCGATTGGTGATGGTCCTGGACCATCTGGAGGTCGATATTGGTGACATATGGTGGTGGGGCCAAAAGGGCAGTATTTTGAGCATATCTCCATAACCCAACCGCCGATTTCTCTAATTCTTGGCTCATATCATTCCTAGACGTACCCTCCATGATATGTACCAGCCCACAAAAAGAAATAGTTTCACAAGTTTGAAACCTATTTCAGTTTTGACCATATAAGTATTGCTCTGAGTCGGCCCTTGTCTTGACTGGTCTTGGTTATCGTACGCGTGTCTTAGTGGTTGTCTGGGGGGTGATGCGTTGGGCGAGGACAGGATCTCATTTTGACTTGACTTCATTTTGCTTGATTTTGTGATTTTATTACTGTTTTATTGCTTGATTTTGTCTGTCTTGTTGCTGTTGTAGTCTTGCGTGTTGTATTGTGTTTGCTTGTCTTGTAGTGACTCTAACACTAACACCGAGACACCGAGAGAACACGTTTTGAGACGAGACAACGAGAAACCTAACTAACCCTCTAACGGGTGGGGGGGTGGGGTTGAACCCTAAACTCTAACGTGGTGGTTGAAACCTAACTAACCCTCTAACGGGTGGGGGGGTGGGGTTGAACCCTAAACTCTAACGTGGTGGTTGAACCTAACTGCGCATATTCCCTTGTTATGCTTATCGGATGTTTGTCTTGTATCGATTGTAGTATAGTGTGTCGTGTCTCGTAGTCTGTCGGATCGTTTTGTATTGTGTTGTATCGTGTCGTAGTCTGTTGCGTCTCTTGTCCTTGTCTTGACTGTGGTGCGTTATCGTAGTCTGATCCTTGACTTTTCTTGATTTGTGGCCTGTCTTTGATTTCATGGTCTTGCTTATCGTGCGCTTATCGTGGCGCTTGTCTGAAGTGATGCGTCGGACTAGGACGGAACCTTGCTTTGACTTGACTTGATTTGGCTTGATTTTTGACGTTTTGTTGCTGGGGCGTTGCTTGATTTTTGCTGTGATGTTGCTGCGGTGGTCTTGTCTTTGGAGTGATGCGTGGGCCTAGGACAGGATCTCGTTTCGACTTGACTGCATTTTGCTTGATTTTTGTGATTTTTTGATGTTCTATTGCTTGACTTTCTTTGATTTCAGGCGTTTTATCACTGTCGTAGTCTTGTTCATCGTAGCGCTTGTCTGGGGTGACGCGTGGGCCGAGGACAGGATCTCGTTTCATCTCGCCTTGATTTTGCTTGATTTTTGCTTTTTTTCTTGCTTTCGTATTGCTTGATCTCGGCTGTGTTGTTGTCGCTGCGGTGGTCTTGCTTATCGTGCGTTTATTGGAGGGCGGATGCTTCGATTGCTATTTGATGGTCTTGCTTATCGTAGCGCTTGTCTGGGGTGATGCGTGGGCCGAGGACAGGATCTCGTTTTGACTTGACTTGACTTTGCTTGATTTTTGTCATTTTTGTGCCATTTTATTGCTGTGATGTTGCCTGATTTTGGCTGTTTTATTGCTGTGGTGGTATTGCGTATGGTCTTGGTATCGTAGTCTTGCGTATGGTATGAGATCGTGTTGCTATCATAGTCTGGGCTGAGGACAGGGTCTCGTTTTGTCTTGGGTTCATTTTGCTTCGTTTTTGCTTTTTTCTTGCATTTGCGTCGCTTTATTTTGGCTGTGTTGTCCTGTAGTGGTCTTGCTTATCATACGCGTATCTTAGCGCTTGTCTGCGGTGATACGTCGGGCGAGGACAGGACCTTGTTCGACTTGAGTTGGTTTTGCTTGATTTTTGTGATTTTTGTGTGATTTTATTGCTGCGGCGGTCTTGTGTATGGTATGGGATGGTCTTGGTATTGTAGTCTTACCTTGACTTTGCTTGATTTTTCCTTGTCTTGCGTATTGTATTGTAGTCTTGCCTTGACTTTGCTTGATTTTCCCTTGTCTTGAGTATTGCATCGTATTGCTTGTCTTGTATTGACTCTAACCGAGACACCGAGTCACCGAGAGAATACGTTTTTAGACGAGACAACCGAGAGAGCTAACCGGCGGGTTAGTGGTTTTATTGCTATCATAGTCTTTCTTGTTTTTTTCGTTGTTTCGTCTTTGCTTTATTTTTGCTTTATTGCTGCTGTGTTGTTGCTTGACTTTGCTTGATTTGTGGTTTTTTCTTTGATTTCCTAGTCTTTTGTGTCGTATGCGTATCTTGGTGTTTGTCTGGGGGGGTGATGCGCGGGCCGAGGACAGGATCTCGTTTTCACTTGACTTCAATTTGCTTCATTTTTGTGATTTTTTGTGATTTTATTGCTTGACCTTGCTTGACTTTGGCTGTCTTATTTCTGTTGCGGTCTTGCTTGTCTGGGGCGACGCGTTTGCTATTATGTCTGTTGCGGTGACTATCGTGATTCTTGTCATTTAGCGTACGCGTATGCTATTATGCGACTGTTGTGATTCTGGTCTTTTCTATGAGAAATGGTGTTGGCGTGCATGTCTGCTATTATCTCTGTTGTTGCATCTGTCTTGATTGATGTTTTCTTGCGGTCTTGCTGTTGTATTGCTTTGAGTCAGCCCTTGTCTTGACTGGTCTTGGTTATCGTACGCGTATCTTAGTTCTTGTCGGGGGGGGGTGATGCGTCGGGCGAGGACAGGAATCTGGTTTTGACTTGGCTTGATTTTTGCTTGATTTTGTCATTTTATTGCCGTTTTATTGCTTGACTTTGCTTGATTTTGTCTGTCTTTGTCTGGGGGGTGTTGTGTTGGGCGAGGACAGGGTCTCATTTTGACTTGACTTCATTTTGCTTGATTTTGTTGTTTTATTGCTGTTTTATTGCTTGAATTTGCTTGATTTTGTCTGTCTTGTTGCTGTTGTAGTCTTGCGTGTTGTATTGTATTTGCTTGCCTGCTGTAGTATTGCTCTGAGTCGGCCCTTGTCTTGACTGGTCTTGGTTATCGTACGCGTGTCTTAGTGGTTGTCTGGGGGGTGATGCGTTGGGCGAGGACAGGATCTCATTTTGACTTGACTTCATTTTGCTTGATTTTGTGATTTTATTACTGTTTTATTGCTTGATTTTGTCCTGTCTTGTTGCTGTTGTAG
This sequence comes from Suillus subalutaceus, assembly GCF_016647625.1. Taxonomy (NCBI): domain Eukaryota; kingdom Fungi; phylum Basidiomycota; class Agaricomycetes; order Boletales; family Suillaceae; genus Suillus; species Suillus subalutaceus. The sequence goes on along the minus strand of NW_024540488.1, from coordinate 39,314 downwards.
TCTTGCGTGTTGTATTGTGTTTGCTTGTCTTGTAGTGACTCTAACACTAACACCGAGACACCGAGAGAACACGTTTTGAGACGAGACAACGAGAAACCTAACTAACCTCTAACGGTGGGGGGTAACCCTAAACTCTAACGTGGTGGTTGAAACCTAACTAACCCTCTAACGGGTGGGGGGGTGGGGTTGAACCCTAAACTCTAACGTGGTGGTTGAACCTAACTGCGCATATTCCCTTGTTATGCTTATCGGATGTTTGTCTTGTATCGATTGTAGTATAGTGTGTCGTGTCTCGTAGTCTGTCGGATCGTTTTGTATTGTGTTGTATCGTGTCGTAGTCTGTTGCGTCTCTTGTCCTTGTCTTGACTGTGGTGCGTTATCGTAGTCTGATCCTTGACTTTTCTTGATTTGTGGCCTGTCTTTGATTTCATGGTCTTGCTTATCGTGCGCTTATCGTGGCGCTTGTCTGAAGTGATGCGTCGGACTAGGACGGAACCTTGCTTTGACTTGACTTGATTTGGCTTGATTTTTGACGTTTTGTTGCTGGGGCGTTGCTTGATTTTTGCTGTGATGTTGCTGCGGTGGTCTTGTCTTTGGAGTGATGCGTGGGCCTAGGACAGGATCTCGTTTCGACTTGACTGCATTTTGCTTGATTTTTGTGATTTTTTGATGTTCTATTGCTTGACTTTCTTTGATTTCAGGCGTTTTATCACTGTCGTAGTCTTGTTCATCGTAGCGCTTGTCTGGGGTGACGCGTGGGCCGAGGACAGGATCTCGTTTCATCTCGCCTTGATTTTGCTTGATTTTTGCTTTTTTCTTGCTTTCGTATTGCTTGATCTCGGCTGTGTTGTTGTCGCTGCGGTGGTCTTGCTTATCGTGCGTTTATTGGAGGGCGGATGCTTCGATTGCTATTTGATGGTCTTGCTTATCGTAGCGCTTGTCTGGGGTGATGCGTGGGCCGAGGACAGGATCTCGTTTTGACTTGACTTGACTTTGCTTGATTTTTGTCATTTTTGTGCCATTTTATTGCTGTGATGTTGCCTGATTTTGGCTGTTTTATTGCTGTGGTGGTATTGCGTATGGTCTTGGTATCGTAGTCTTGCGTATGGTATGAGATCGTGTTGCTATCATAGTCTGGGCTGAGGACAGGGTCTCGTTTTGTCTTGGGTTCATTTTGCTTCGTTTTTGCTTTTTTCTTGCATTTGCGTCGCTTTATTTTGGCTGTGTTGTCCTGTAGTGGTCTTGCTTATCATACGCGTATCTTAGCGCTTGTCTGCGGTGATACGTCGGGCCGAGGACAGGACCTTGTTTCGACTTGAGTTGGTTTTGCTTGATTTTTGTGATTTTTGTGTGATTTTATTGCTGCGGCGGTCTTGTGTATGGTATGGGATGGTCTTGGTATTGTAGTCTTACCTTGACTTTGCTTGATTTTTCCTTGTCTTGCGTATTGTATTGTAGTCTTGCCTTGACTTTGCTTGATTTTCCCTTGTCTTGAGTATTGCATCGTATTGCTTGTCTTGTATTGACTCTAACCGAGACACCGAGTCACCGAGAGAATACGTTTTTAGACGAGACAACCGAGAGAGCTAACCGGCGGGTTAGTGGTTTTATTGCTATCATAGTCTTTCTTGTTTTTTTCGTTGTTTCGTCTTTGCTTTATTTTTGCTTTATTGCTGCTGTGTTGTTGCTTGACTTTGCTTGATTTGTGGTTTTTTCTTTGATTTCCTAGTCTTTTGTGTCGTATGCGTATCTTGGTGTTTGTCTGGGGGGGTGATGCGCGGGCCGAGGACAGGATCTCGTTTTCACTTGACTTCAATTTGCTTCATTTTTGTGATTTTTTGTGATTTTATTGCTTGACCTTGCTTGACTTTGGCTGTCTTATTTCTGTTGCGGTCTTGCTTGTCTGGGGCGACGCGTTTGCTATTATGTCTGTTGCGGTGACTATCGTGATTCTTGTCATTTAGCGTACGCGTATGCTATTATGCGACTGTTGTGATTCTGGTCTTTTCTATGAGAAATGGTGTTGGCGTGCATGTCTGCTATTATCTCTGTTGTTGCATCTGTCTTGATTGATGTTTTTCTTGCGGTCTTGCTGTTGTATTGCTTTGAGTCAGCCCTTGTCTTGACTGGTCTTGGTTATCGTACGCGTATCTTAGTTCTTGTCGGGGGGGTGATGCGTCGGGCGAGGACAGGATCTGGTTTTGACTTGGCTTGATTTTGCTTGATTTTGTCATTTTATTGCCGTTTTATTGCTTGACTTTGCTTGATTTTGTCTGTCTTTGTCTGGGGGGTGTTGTGTTGGGCGAGGACAGGGTCTCATTTTGACTTGACTTCATTTTGCTTGATTTTGTTGTTTTATTGCTGTTTTATTGCTTGAATTTGCTTGATTTTGTCTGTCTTGTTGCTGTTGTAGTCTTGCGTGTTGTATTGTATTTGCTTGCCTGCTGTAGTATTGCTCTGAGTCGGCCCTTGTCTTGACTGGTCTTGGTTATCGTACGCGTGTCTTAGTGGTTGTCTGGGGGGTGATGCGTTGGGCGAGGACAGGATCTCATTTTGACTTGACTTCATTTTGCTTGATTTTGTGATTTTATTACTGTTTTATTGCTTGATTTTGTCTGTCTTGTTGCTGTTGTAGTCTTGCGTGTTGTATTGTGTTTGCTTGTCTTGTAGTGACTCTAACCCAGACATGTAGTCTTACCTTGACTTTGGCTGTGTTGTAGGAAATACTGGATAATGGGTGATTGGGAAGATAGGAGAAACAGGAGAACAGGATATGTGGGATATGGGAGATGGCAGACAGCAGACAGCAGACAGCAGACGCCAGACAGGAGGATGGGGGTCAGGGAAAATGGTCAGATAGTACAATTCATTTATATCATATTGTCTACTTTAATGTGGTCTATGAATATTAGGATGCAGCCAGGGAGCCTTAGGGATGGAGTTGATGAAGCTCACCAATTCTCTGTTCAGCTTGCAGTTGACTCAAACATCAATGTAGTGTATAAACTGTTCAGAGGCCTCAGATCCTATTGATGATTGATTAACTATATATTATGTAATTTTAGTTTTGTCAATTGAATACTGCTCAAAATTGTAATTCTTTTTCAAATCTACTATAATTATTAGTAAGTCAAGGTGTCACAGGCACCTCCCGAAGGAGTGCTTTGCACTCCTTTGCCTTCCTGTGCCAAAGTCACAGTGACTATTAGGATGAAGCCAAGGCCAGGAAGCTACACAGGAGCATGAAGTGCTCCTTTTGCTTCCTGTGCGGAAGGCACAACGGGTGTTGGACTAGTTACTAATTAGTAATATAGTTTTATAGATGGTGCCATCAGGTGAATGCCACTGGCACATTAATGTGCGGCCTTCCAACACATCGGGGTGATCAATATTTAGGAGAGGTTTATATGTTGTACAAGATGTGAAGAAAATATTTGAAATTTAAACCATCATCAAATTGGGTACACAACTTCAAAATTTGGTGGTGTTTTGCATGTAATCCAACATATCAAGTATCTGCAACCATATTCCCACGGACAATATATCAACAAATATTACAAATATAATCAGATTTTATATGCCTGCTTTAATTTTAAGTTTTATCTTCACATATAACATGGGACAAAACTTGAAATTTAAACATTGTCCTGTCTAAACTTGAAGTTTAGACACTGTCCCCCATTTAAACTTGAAGTTTAGATGAGATAATGTCTACATTTCAAGTTTTGCCTAAAGTTTTATGTGAAGATAAGACTTTAAATTAAAGCAGCCATATGGAGTCTGATTATATTTCTTGTATTTGCTGACATATTGTCCATGGGAATATGGTTGCGGATACTTGATATGTTGGATTACATGCAAAACACCACCAAATTTTGAAGTTGTGTACCCAGTTCTATTTTGGTTTAAATTTCAAATATTTTCTTCACATTTTGTACAACATATAAACCTCTCCTAAATATTGATAACCCCGATGTGCAATCCATTTTAACGCATGCCAACCAACATTAGAAATTTCCGATAACTGGCAAATAAACTGAAGAAATCAACTGTTATTGAGTAGGGTTAATGTAGGGACAATCAAGACTGAAAATGAACGCAAAGAAAAGGCAAAGAAGGGTCCTGGGATGCCCGGCGGGCCGTGGTCACTGGTATGTAACAAGACGATTTAAGGTTTAATCCACCGAGATAGCGTTTCGGCCATTTCGAGTCGAGCTCGTTAGTGGCACTCACTCCAATAGATCATGTCCTGCAATTTGCTGAACATCTGGGTGCCTTTATGGAAATGGAGGTTGGCCACTCGTCATCGTCATCATCTCAAGTGATTTTCGTTCCCGGGTCAACCCGATCCGGATATCAGGAGGACGGAGACATCGTGTTGGATGATGTGTTCAGGTGAGTTATCCACCTTGTGTGCATCCTCTTGTCCTTCTGAACAATATCTTGACTACAGAACTCAATTTCGTTCTTCATCCGAGTGGTGCCACCACGGCAAGCTCTGTTAACTCAGAGGACACGGGTGCGTGATCAACCAACTCTTCCCACATCATTTTCTTCATCCCCCCTCATCAGAGCCATTGGACTTGGGCATCTGCATATCTCCTCCGCCTCTGCTCCTGCCTCTGTCTAGTCCAACTCTCAATATGTCAGAGTCGTTGAACCTGGGAGCACGCCCGATTGCTCCGTCTGTTCCTGGAGGAGGTGAACTCCCCGTCGTTGGGTTACCTCACCAGCAGGCAATATCAGGCACGCTACTTACCTCCCCAGGGCGGGATGGTTACTTGGGTTCTGGTCATGCCCATCAATCATCTGAACATATCGCCGGGCCTTCGTCTTCTATTGGAGTAGAGCCATCTCGGGGCGCATCCTCTCCCTTGGGAGGCCTTTCCCCATATACTCCAAGTGAGTCCGGCATGATCAGCGGTCAGAGTTGTGACAATCTTGTTCAGCCCGATATCGTTACTTGCCTGCTTGGGTCTCGCAACGTTCGTTGTTCTCCGCCATCAATGAGTTTAACAAGGAATATAGTAGACGTGAGACGCTGGGCTTTGGAGAATGGCAGCCCGAGTTGGTATCGCTCCCTGGTGCTCCCACAGACAATCTGATCCCCGCGGCGGCTGATTTGTATGAATTCCTTGCCCGTGATCTCAGTTAGGCCCGGTCATCTTCCAGCAACATAGAGGCCAGGGATCTATCTACTGCGTCTAGTCACGCACAACATCACGGAGCAGCGTGAGCCTACTCAGACTGACCTAGACGGGCAACCCGCCCGGCATCTCATGCTCGATGAGAAGCAGGCTGCACAGAACTACTGGCGCCCGGGTAGGTGGAGATGAAACTGGAAGGTATATCAGTGTGGTGCAGGCGCCTGCTCCACCGGGACAGGACGCTATGGCAGAATTCCAAGATGGTTTCAACAAGATAGCAGAGAGTACGTACTTCCATCCTCGTATCATAGGAAGTAACTGACTGCGAAATCGCTAGCTGGCAAGAAGACATTTTCTTCAATCGTTTCAAAAGTCAGCGAAGATTCCAGAATACGATCAAGGACAGGGAGCGTCCAGGTTCGTACCCCTTTACTTTTGTCACCGAAGGCTGTTTCCTTACCCATTCGCCATGAGCCACAGCAATCAATCGAAGGGCTCGGGCCCAGTTCCTCCTGACACCACAGCAGTTGCTAGCGCAAGCTCAATACGCTGCTTAGTATGTGCAACACCTATTTATCGCACTCTCTGAATCCAACACTGACTCTGATGTTCCATCTGTCTAGGTCCAACCGCCAAACAAAGTTCGTCGGTTTCTGGGGAAGGTTAAAGATGGTGTAACGAAAATTTCGGTAAGTCGAGATATCGAATTGTGTTGGGATCGGGCTGAGATCTTACACAAGCGCTCGAACCCGAAGAATGTGTGCAGCCGCGAGCTTGTTCTCCTGAACGTTGATCGCGAACCTGCCTGGTTGACTTCGAATATCGAGGTAAGGCCACCTTCTAGTTTTCACTTTCTCTCTTAACTTCTGACGATCGCACAGGTTCAGGATACACCATCGGGTGTGAAACAAGGCGCTGATCCCCAGTCGGTGGACACGGCACTTCAGGATGCCCTTGATGCCGCAGATCAGATGAATGCACTTTTGGGACCTGCAAGATCTGGAGCATCCGCAGGCCAATATCCACCAGCAACTCTTGATGATATGGACGATATAGAGACAACATATCTTCAACCCCTCAGGATATTCGACACTGTGATTGGGAAAGTCGCGGAGGTACCACCCCTCTCTTCCTCATCAGTAATGGACTGGTATCGTTCCACAGGTACATCCTTATGCAAAGATGGCATTGAGTGTGCTGTCTCGCGCATCTAAAGTGCGTTTTATATCACTTTTATTTATATTTCTTGCTTAATTTTCTATAGGTATATGCCTATCTCACTACGCCCCCCATAAATTTCGCTCATTTTTTTTTCTTCAGGCATCCTGGAGTGCGACTGCACCACGTCCACTGCCAGGGAAATTGGTGATGCCCATCATCGAAGTATCCAAGACCCCATCATTGTATTGAAACCAAGCAACGAAATCATCCGTGTTTCAAAAACTCTGATCAGGCTGATGTGCAGATGGTGGATGGGCTGCTACGCCGGCGGCGAATGACAGATACTTACTATATTTGGTAAGCTATGTATTAATTATATATTGTGGACGACAGCGCCACCACGACCTACTCCGCAACGGACTCTCATCCTATAAAACCGACTGCCAAGATCACATGTACAGATAGTTCTTACAACGATGATCCAGCCAAGTTATTGATGGCCAGCCTCGAGGTGAGCAACTTTGGTCATATGTCTGCGGCTATATCAAAATACTTGAGAAACAGATACCCCAGATATAGCAAACCCTGCCTCACCATCGCCACCTTCAGATTCAGAGGGCTCGCATCAGTTTCCTCCATCACCACCAGGAATACACAATAACCAACAATTACCCCCGCCTGTCTTTGCAGTAGCTCCTTCGCCATCCCAATCACCAGAAGCTAGTGAAAAGGTGTCTAGCTTGGTTGTCTAAACAACTGTACTGTCTCAATCTAGGCTTGACAAAGTTCACCTATCTAAGTTTGACAAAGTTCTTGTCAAACCTAGATTGGAGGAGTTTGTTGAGATGCAGACTCGTAAGGTTTTCCATGGCCCGTATATCTACCTTAGTACTTACAAGGACTCGCCTTCGGTCGGCTTTTGTACGATACACTGTGTTCACAGTAATGAGATGCGAGTGATGGCAATTGAGTTGTGTGAATAGATACATGATCGTTATTAGATACATGATCGTCACAGTAGCAAGTCGGGAAATACAATATTAGCACATTCTTGTCTTTCGTTTGCATCTGCAAATAGACACAATGTATCTCTTCGCGTTCTCACTCTCGACAATGCTGTATACAATTGACCGTGAGCAGAAGGATCCGTTCGCAAGTCGAGCACCGTTCTTCCTAGCGTCAGTCCTTGACAACCATTAAAAGTAGTTGCATATGCGAGTCATAGAGGAAATTTACTGTCCAGGATGAACGGTTTGGATGGAACGAGAAGTCGATGCGGGGAATGCAGTGGCTTTCCATTGTATTGAGTAGTTGCACTTCGACGAACCGACGATGCAGTGCAATCACACGCGCGCGCGCGTTTCTGACCAATCCCTTTCTACCGAGAGGTTCCGCTCAATGGCGCAAATGCAGTTTTCTTTGAGATCCAGGAGATGAGGAGATATTCCAGGATGGGTCAACATTGCGAGACAGTCCGGCGTGTGTTCTGGTGTATTAAATGGTGTGCGGTCGGCTTCTTTCAGGCTGTCCAAGCTGAAATAAGATTCTATGTCCCGTCAATAGAATGTGTGGATGATGTCTGTCTGGATTACTTACGAAAATCGCCAGGCAATTTCTCTAGAATTTTGTCGTTAAATTCGTCGACATAGATATTGAGAGGGGAGAGGAATGCGCGCTGAAGACACGTCTCGGCGTCTTCGAGCACATGTGGCGGGAAGAGGAAGTTAATAGTATCGTCGAAGTTTGTGGTCGCTGCTATGAGTGCGAGATTCTGTCGATTTCCGGAGCAGTCTTCACCAATCCCGTCCACGAAAGCTGTGAATTACAGTGTTGAGAGTCAAGATGCGAATGCTATTCCATAGCGCTGATGACTTTGCCGACGCTGCCAGAGTGGCTGTCTCTACTGCTCCACTGACTGACAATGGGGCCTGCATGCCGAAAATTATGAAGGTAATTCCTCCGAATGGTATTGCTGGTCCAACCACGCCATGATGGCAATGAACAAAGAGCTGTAAAAAGGAGACAAAATCATGAGCGCAGAACAACACGGCATGACGTGGTGGACACCATAGCGCCCGAGCCGCCGGTATCTCGTGCTTAATACATGTAGACATACTTACACCTCATACTGTTAGGTATGCAAATTTCTCCGCTCGGTAATACACGAAAGTACTACCACCCAGTATGCCATTGAATTGGCTGTAGCTCGCATGGAGGACAGTGCACAAAGCCAGCTCACCACTGCATCGTGGTATTTCAACCAACTTGTGATAAAGCGAGCCGCGGCGTTGGATGTTGAAAAGGGACATGTGCGTCGTGAAGGATAAGGTGTCTGTTAAGACAATCCGTACAAGCCTTCATTACTCTATTACCACGCACACACTTCCTCCTCCTCGCTCCCCTGAAGAACTGACATTTACAGATGCCATATGTGGCGAAGACACCACTTTTCTTGTTGATGTGAGTCATCCAAACTTCATCCCATGTCCTTCACTGACCGCCTTTTTTCCACTGCAGTCTGAATGCCGTTTTTCGCGTTCTAATTTTCTGAACGCCAGGAAAAGTCCAGTGGATTTTCAGTAATTCTTGTACTTAAATTATAGCACTATTTTCTAATGTTCTGAGTCGGGGAGGGTGGGTCACCCTAGGGCGGCGCGCTGTCAGGTGCGCACCTATCAACTAGAACTTCACATGGGAGTTATATGCGCGCACCTAACCTGATTATAGGTGCGCACCTGATGGTGCGCCGCCCTAGGGTGACCCACCCTCCCCGACTCAGAACATTAGGACCAGAGCTTGAGTAGGTTACTGGCTGGCTACGATGCCGTTGTACCAGAGGAACATGACGATAAGGGAACAAGAGAGGTGTTGATGACATGAAAACTGAGTTTAGACTTGAATATTTGTTACTTCGCGCATTGCACAATGCACATGCAAGCAGCAGATGGCAAATGTAAACGTTGTGGACATGCAGTTGCTAGATGATTGCGAGGACTGCAAAAGTTTGCGCGAAGTGCATGCATTAGTAACATTTGCAATTGCAAATTTTGCATGCGCTGCGCTCGCCGCTCACCAGAAAAAACTAGATCTACATGATCTGGCACTTTGCGTAATACTCTCGCACGCTCTCACTAGCCCTCGCAATGTCCGATTAGACTCGTGACCAGTCTGACGTACGTCCTTTGAAAATTGAGAGTTACCTTGCGGAGCAAGGTCATGATGTTGTTGGGCTAATCTGTCAGTCACCTGACATCAACATCATGCTGTGCAATCACGCGTTTTTGCACCAACCTCACGCGTTCCTGACCAATCATGCGTGCCATACCAATCAAGTACAAAATTACAGAGACACCTTTACGCCCTACTGAATACCACTGAACATGTACCATCAACACGTTGTCAACACCGATAGGGTTCAATACACCTCTGCTTGGCCAAAGACTGAGTACAACTTGAAGACGCAGTATTGAATGTATTACCGTAGTCCGCGATTCCAAAGCCACATTTGTCTGTTTGACCACGTTTGTGTGTTTGGTTTTGTTGAAGATTCGTACTGATACGACGTTTTAATCAGTGTGTCAAACACGATCAAAAGCTGTTACGACCAAACTGAAGACAACATCGAACAAGCTGAAGACCAACCTAATAAATTGCTTCAAAGAAAGCCTTATCGATTGAATGTATTGCGTATGTCTTTTTGGGTTGGTTGAAGCAGCGCGAAAGAGCGAGGAACAATAAGCGTACACATGTACAAATATCCTTGAGAAATTGCAATCGGAGCAAGGTCATCAGTTCGCACGGCGAACCCCTAGTGGGAAATCTTGACGTAGTCCGATGCCTTCACTGGGCGTCAGTGCCGCGGTCACGTGGTGTGGCTGCTTGGCTTTGTTAGCTGCACTGTGCAGCACTCACTGCTCAATACACTATTACCCTTGTTCTCAACGTCAGATGTACAGACTCAACTGCTTTGTCTTGGGTGATGATCCTCTCCATGTATTTGAGATTAAGATTGCACCGACAGAGAGCGTCAGTGCCCTCCAAAATGCTATCAAAGAACAGAATAAGCATGAATTCGATGGTGTTGATGCTAAGGCTCTCAAGCTATGGAAGGTGAGTGATCTGATACCTACGATTGGGTGCTGATAATATGATATTTTGGAAGGTCGACCTGCCTGTCGATGAGATGATCGAGCACAGTCTTAGCAGTCTTACACTTGGCACAATGAAATCCCTATCACCTGTGACGAAATTGCAGAAAGTTTTCTCTGAAATACCTGAGGATGAACACCTGCATATTGTTATCGAAGGCCCACCTGCCGGTGAGTTGTCTTTTGATATTGCCACCCTTTCCTCCTTACTGATCGCGATCTGACTTAGTGTCTTCTAAACCGCTCCACCTCAACTGCTTTGTCTTGGGTGATGATCCTCTCCATGTATTTGAGATCAAGATTGCACCGACAGAGAGCGTCAGTGCCCTCCAAAATGCTATCAAAGAACAGAATAAGCATGAATTCGATGGTGTTGATGCTAAGGCTCTCAAGCTATGGAAGGTGAGTGATCTGATACCTACCATCGGATGTCGACGATCTGATATTTTGGAAGGTCAAGATCAATTTGAACGACCCACACTTACTCAACGCGATCAGAGATGAAGGCGTGGAGTTGAAGCCGTTAACCAAACTGTCCGAAGTGTTCACGGATGGAGTAGAGTGTGGATGTATTCATGTCATCGTACAACATCCTGCCGTTGCACGAGACAGGAGTATGCAAGGCCTAACCGATTATATGGCGGAGCTCAACAAAGGTGAGACTACACCGCCTGGTTTTTGACTCGCCGCTCAAAATGTATTCCACACGAAGAGTTCAAGAACGCTCTTCACTTAAGCTATCCCCCTGCGTCAGTAGCTGCTAAATCCAAAGAATATTGCACTATACAGGGCGGGCCCACCAAAATATACGACGGTCGCTACGCTCGCGAAAAGCCAGCCGATACGAGTGCACCACCAATACAGTTGTTCAACCCGGCATTCGCTTACTTCTCAAGCAAAGCGTTCGATCCTGAATACGCTGTACCCGATGAGACACTGCGTGACATTCAGAAGCTCATGACTAAATTTGCAGCTATCCATGCCAGCGAGGATGACCGCCAACAAAATGTTACTTCTCTGCTGGAGAAGGTGATCCAACAACCTTTGCTTCACGTGAAAAGTCGTCGTGGCAAATGTATTCCCGATGCTGTAGCGCTCTATCCTCATAAAAACATTCCGATACACCTCATGGTAGTTGAGGAGAAGAACGAGTTTGGAGATGGAGGTTCAGACCCTTCGGTCCAGGCGTCATTCTCATTTGTACATATAACTCGCGAGGTGCAATGTTTCGGCACTCTGATGCGCGTTACTCTCCTCACTGATGTTCGTCACATAGCACGCGGATCTTCGCTCAAAGTGTAATTGCCCTGCCTTCTTGGTTGCTCATGCTGGACCTTGGCTAGCAGTTCTGGGCGCGGTCTTCACGGAGAAGTATATAGTCCAACGGCTTACGGACTTCATCTGGATCCCAGACCGCTCTGCACTCGATGATGGCCAGTTTCTTCGAATTGGGCGCGTCCTGTATGCACTTAGGGAATCGGTTGTGCGGCTCACAGACTGGTATAAAAATGTCTTGCAATGCATTGAGCGGCCGTACAATGCATCCTATCCTACTGTACACCCTCGCTTTTATCCAACCCCAGATACCTATCTACACGACAAGATTCCCGTGCAATTCAAATATGAGCGGTCCCTGGAACGCGATGCTTCCTGTGTGACTTACCTGGCGAAGACGAAGGAGGACAACCCGATCAATGTCGTTGTAAAGTTCGTCACCAGGTACGGCGAGGACGTCCACAAGGCGATGGCAGAAGCTGGGTTCGCGCCGAAGCTCCTGTATTACGGAAAAATTGATGTCGTGGAGGGGATGCCATCATATGGCGGGCTGCGGATGGTAGTGATGGAATATGTGGACGGACCGACGGCCTATAGTTCACCGCAACTGCCTCCCAGCTTTCACCAAGAGCTCACGAATGCAATCGAGTACTGTCACGGGAAGGGATTCGTGTTTGGTGATCTCCGGAAGCCGAATGTCATGATCACGAAGGACGGAAAAGTGCAATTGATCGATTTCGACTGGGCTGGACGCGAAGGCGAGGTCACATACCCTGTATCCATCTCTCCCGCTATTGACTGGCCGGAGGGGGTGCAAGGATTAGGGCCTATACTGAAACAACACGATCATGATATGCTAGTGCGCTACCGTAATTAGACTCTCAATTCTTCTGCTTTACGATGTGTTGCCACCAGCTTCAAGTCGTGCATGCCTACATCCCATGTACGGACCGTAATCTACTGCCGCCCTGTCTCACTGCTTCGCCATCATGCTCAGCAGACCCATACCTTGTAATTACATACCAGACAGTGTTGCAATGTTTTGAACAAGAGGCGTGCGTTCGGCCAATGCCGAACCCCAACACCTTCTTGCACCCCCTACCAAGCTGGTGTCAGACTTCAGTAGTCCTGATCGGAGGTATTGTAAAGAAAAGACACGTTTAATGGAATTTTTGTATAGGGACTTCAAATCTCACTGAATCTTTGCATCGACCAGAGAAACCCTAAGTAACCCTATTGCCTGTAGAATATTCCTAGATACGTACATTAACAAAATAACAACATAGCTCATGTTTCATATACTATGGCCTGCAAGTGATGTGACGATGAAAAACTGAAGTGTTTCCATACTGAGCGATGACGCACATCGACCGATCAATTCGATGAGCTATATAACCGCGTCTCGTGACGCGTCCTTCAAGGTATACCTTATCCTTTCCCTATGATACCGTCTTGAAACAATACCAGAACATTTTGATACCAATACCATGAATTCATATTTTAATTCCACAGACACTGCATGTTCTCTTATGTCTCAGTTGGACTAACCCCCACATGATTCTGATATCGAAGCCATGTTGCATCATGATTTTAATTTCCAGTGCAATCCATCACAAAGGCCAGGGGCTGATCTTTATTTGGCTTATCAACTCCTTGCTTCTCAATCATCATCTTGCTCGCACTCGCCACAGCACTCTGACCAAGGATTATATAGTACTAATATTCTACTCTGAAGAGCATGGAGCTGACTTGGGCTGTGCGCCATCAGAGTGCGCACCAGTGGGGAGTGTGCGCCATCAGGGAGTTAGGGGATCTGGAGATTTGTGTCCTGCTAACGCGGATAGCGAGTCGCTCTTGTACTCGTAACACCGGATATTTATATCGCTGTTGAATTTATTTTAACAAAGGCATCCGGTTTCACCTTACCCTGTGCCAGCTGGGAGCAATGATATTCCCGCTACGGCAGTAGTGGGTTTTGCCGATGTCATCCTCTAAAAAACCTCATCTTTTCACTTTTGGCGTAAAAACGCAATGATCCGGCCCTAAACATGTTAGTCATGTGACTTATGTCTGTTTGAGGTGTTTGTTTCGCACCGTCCTGAACGCTTGCTCCGTTTGCGCACATTGATCTGATTTTCTAGTCTTTGACTACTTATGTCTATGTCTTCTTATAAAGTCCTTGGATCTTTCGCTGACATTCCTGCTGTTGTTCGCGTCAATGATGCGAGTCTTGATTCGACCGTGTCGTTGTCTTTTCTGCATGATTGCAATGCAATGTGCCGCGAACTGTTTCCGATCGTCACGGAGTGGTTGTAGAGTCTGCTCTTGGGCCGGTGCGCGTTCCTACTGTGGACGGATGGTACAATTCCCAACAAACCTTTCGACCCGTCTATCTGAGCGGATGCGATGTAGACCTCGGTTGTGATTGGCTCGCGTCTGTGAACGCGAAGTACGACGGTTCTCGGCTCCAAAGGCCTTCAGAAACGGACGTCGGTCGACTTTCTGGTGGTCATAGTTGGAATTTTCAGCCTAAAGGTATGTGTATCAGCGCTAATCATTCACACATGTCTGAATGACTGTTTATAGAGAATCTTTGCTCTCCGTTGTCTTCTATTGTTACAGACTGAGAAAAAGTTTCAGCTACCCAAGCGGGTTCTTCTGTTGTTACTGTTGATAATTTTTTGGTGGCTATGAAAAATTGTCTAGAACAGCTTTGAATGAATTGGCAATTGCTCACGGCCTTCAGGTATTCTCGAAATCATCTGTGGAAGATCTACGACAAGGTATATCTTAACACCTAAGTACAGGTTCTTGTGGATCTCCTTCATCGCGATTTAGCGTTCGGACAAAAGTACAAGGGAAAGAGAAAAAAAAAGGACTGACTGACCCCTCCGTTTCACGACTCGCCTGATCACTCGCCTCCATCTCACGACTCGTTTAGGTTGACTTGCACCTTTTCACCATCCACTGTATTTGTAGCATTGGCCTCCGTCTCGTTGTAACACTCGCCTCCGTCTCACGGCTCGCCTGGGTTGCGACTCTTCTGAGTTGATCTTAACTTGTACTTATATTTGTAGCACTCGAAGCGACTTGTCTGGATTAAGTTGATCTCTACGATATTTGTTGCAATCGATTGACGTTCTGGCTCGAAAAGCGACCGTAGCGGGCTCTGCCGCGTGCGGCCTTCCGCGTTATGAGAAAAGACGAGTCCTAGGCGCGTGTGAGGCGCTCACCCAAAAAAAGAATGTCATTTTCACTCCAGAAAGGCATAATGATACCAGCAGACTAATCAATAGCCATCATCTTGACACTTCCAAGACCCCCCGTTTCCCATATAGAATTGAAGGTGAGACACGTGAATGGTATCATCGTGGCCAGTGAGGACAGGGCGTGAGCGATTTGTATCGGCAAGATCCCAAGTTTAACTGTGTGTTCACTGGATGCACTGGCGAGGACATTAGACGCGGTAGGGTGGAAAAGAACCTGGCCGATCTTTGCGTGGTGATGCGTCGATTCGGACGACATTTCAGAGTCTTCCAGTACCCAATGATCCTAGCCCCAGTCTCCGAAAGCGGTAGACTCAACCTTCCAGATCGTGACCTTGTCATCTTCAACACCCGAGGCAATGATAGAATCGTTATGTGGGGACCAATCAATGTCGCGGACGGGGGCGGTGTGAATGCGCGCGCGGGGGATAATATCAGGAAGCTTGTACAGGAGGTTTGGAACGGTCGCAAAAGGGGAGGAAAGTGGAAGTATTGCGAATGCGACATCTCCTGATGTATTCTAGTTAATGCCGATGTATCGCTGGAGGGCTCTATCAGCGAAGGACGGATGTGAAGAGGAAAAGTGGTTGCCACAGAGGCGGAGACGAGATTCATGTCCCATGCAATGCTGAAGACTTTCACATTGCCATATCCATGTTCTTTCCTGTCCGAAGAAATGGCTGTTGGAGATGCGATTAGTCTCTCGGTGTGATGCAATCTTGGGCATGTGCTCACCGATACATGGATGCACGAACAAATCGAGACATCGTCCGCGATTATCTGCAAATAGCGAACACTTGACAGACAAACAGAATGAAACTGTATCCTGTGCTATTGTAACGCCGTACTTGTAAGACGAGGATCGCTCCTTCAGCACATCATAAAGGACAAAAAAAGGTACGTAGCTGTCTTTAGTGCACCGGTACAAGTTCTCACAAGAAATCCAAGACAGAAAATCATTACGGAGGTTCCAGCGCACGCAGTCTGTCGTGGAACACGTGCGCAATCTCGTGCACAAGTTCGTGCATGCCTTCTTGAGATGGAACGCGTCAAGCAAGAAGAGATGGAAGATGAATCGGAGCGGCTTTGGTTCGCCCTTCTCGAAGAGCATGTAGAGATTCTAGAGATGGGCAACATCAACGCCTATGATCCAACGGCGGCAAGCAACAATGTCCACGATGATGAAGACCTTTCCAAGAGCTGGGAGGACGAGGCCGATCTGGCTGGAGAGATCTTGGCTGTTCGGGATCGTATGGTCCACTTAGTGATCGGCCTGGGTAAGTTATTGTTCAAGCACCGCAAAACCATGGGTCGGCTATGCCTTGCGAAACCATAGTGAGGGAAGAAGAATATCAAATAAGCGTCGAGGAACATAAAATGGCCGAGATGAAGAGGGAATTGGCACAGAAAGAGGTCGAACTAAAGGAGTTTAGGGTGACGCCAAAACAGTACATGTAGGTTTGTGGAATGGCCACAACGATAACTCATTGACATTAGGGTGACACCAAAATAGTACATGAAGGTTGGTGGAATGGACGCGACAATAAATCATTGACATTAGGGTGACCACAGTTCAATCCACACAATTAGCTTATAAGCCATCCACTCCAACTACTTTATTAACTGACGTCTTGTACATTCATAGTCTGCTCTACATACACGCTGAACCTCCTCTTGCCCACCCCCTACTATATACAGTGAACGAGCATGACAAGAACCAGACGTACTCGTAAGACGAGGGTCGCTCCTTCAGCACGTCATAAAGGACGAAAAAAGGTACGTAGCTGTCTTTAGTGCACCGGTACAAGTTCTCACTTGTATTAGACAAGAACTCCAAGACGGAAAATCATTACGGAGGTTCCAGCGCACGCAGTCTGTCGTGGAACACGTGCGCAATCTCGTGAACATGTTCGCGCATGCCTTCTTGAGATGGAACGCGTCGAGCTAGAAGAGATGGAACGCGTCGAGCCAGAGGAGATTGAAAGCGTCAAGCTAGAAGAGATTGAAGAGGAATCGGAGCGGCTTTGGTTCGCCCTTCTCGAGAAGCATGTAGAGCTTCTAGAGATGGGCAAGATCAACGCCAATAATCCAACGGCGGCAAGCAACAATATCCACGATGATGAAGACCTTTCCATGAGCTGGGAGGACGAGACCGATCTGGCTGGAGAGATCTTGGCCGTTCAGGATCGTATGGCCCACTTAAAGAACTGCCTGGGTCAGTTATCGGTCATGCACCGCAACTCCATTGGTCGGTTATGCCTTGCGGAAACCTTAGTGATAGAAGAAAAACGTGTAATAACCGTCGAGGAACATAAAATAGCTGAGATGAAGAGGGAATTGGCAGAGAAAGAGGCCGAACTAAAGGAGTTGAAGAAGATTGGCTGGATGACCACGACAGAAACAAGAGGGTGACGGATGTCCAATATTGACGGGATGCATACCAATTGGTGTAGAGCATACTAGAATAGCTTCGGAATTAGAACAATGTGATCAACAGAGATGATGGTGGCGACGGAGAATCAAGATCACGTGGAGAACGACTAGAAGTATTTGTGCACTCTGAAGAGTAGAGTCGCAGGTCAGTGGGATGTGCCATGAAAGTGAGCTAAACATAAGATGTTGATATATACCCATGACAGTAAAAACTGTAGATGATTCTGCAAGTGTTTTCCGATGCGATTAACTTTAAGGATGTTGGTGTTTACCGTCGAGTGAGCCGTCGTGCACCAAAACACTTTGAAATTTACCATCAGCAGTAACTTGAAGGTGTTGCTTTGGCGCTTCTGTGCTCACCTCCTCCACTGCAACACCTACGGTTGTCATTGAGATGACAATCAAAGTCTCAGACTGGCTGGTTTTATTGGCTTCTAGCCAGTGTCACTGCTCATCTCACAGCTTGCTATCGTGTATTCTAGTCTATCATGGACACCAACAAATTAAATCAAGGGTGTTTTCTAGGGCACTTCATTTATCGGAGCTACTTGTATCGTGAGAGTGATATCGGGGATCATGCTGTAACTGGTACACTACGGGTCTTGGATGGTTTTGATTCCAAGTCGCAACCTGGAGAACTCATTCAATTTACAATCGGGTGGAGAAAGAGAGCAAGCGAGCGAGTGAACTTTCGTATGAAGCAAATTCGGAATTCGGAAGTAAGAATTGAATCAGGGGTGCTGAGGTTGCCTGTCTTGTCCATAACAAACAGGCGCGCTGCTTGGCACAGGGGAGCAGTTACATTGGTGCAGCGCCTGACAGGATGGTTCTGTAGGCTGTTGTCACTACCCTGGATTCCAGCGCCTGATGAGTTATCAGTGTCGCCCCAATGTTTGCATTTCCAGTAGTAGCGATTCGAGTTGTTGTCAACTCGGGAAGGAAATTGGTCTGAAGGGCTCAGCCTCAGCTTGTGCACTGTGCCCCTTACCTGAGTACATGTCATATGGAGTCCGGTGCACTTCCAGAGGCAGGAGCACAGGAAACTCCAGCGGAGTTTCGTCCCATCTGTTATTGATATTGATGCAGTCCGAGTTATTAACCATAATCTGGATAAGTGATCCACCTAAATAGATCTTGACCCCTGGGTGTTAAGGTTGTGCTCAAGGGGAGGAAACTGGTCTGAAGGGCTCAGCCTCAGCTTGTGCAGTTTGCCCCTTACCTGAGTACATGCCAGATGAAGACCAGTGGACTTCCAGAGGCAGGAGCACAGGAAACTCCGGTGGAGTGTTGTCCACTTGACAGGGGAAAATGTAAAGGCGGAAGCCTAACCCAAAGGCACACATTCCCTTCTCCATAGCACGTGGACAAAGACTTCTCCTCATTACCACCTGGGTTGAAGAGAAGAAGAAGGAGAAGCAGGTTTCGTATGACCTGTTCACACCAGCGAATATATTGTTATCTTATGTTATGACCCTTCCCCCACGGACTTCTCGACACATTATCAACTGGGACACATGGAGTCCCACAGGTACACGCTTTTTGAAGTCTCCACCACACTCTCATATCTGGACCGGATATGTGCTCGGAAGCAGATTTGTTTCCCTCGTCACATCACCCAAAGCCACTGCAGGTCGACCCTCGCAGACCATACAAATGTGGGATTTCAACCAACTTGCGATGAAGTGAGCCACGGCGTTGGGCCTTGAAAAGGAACATGTGTGTCGTGTAAATGACACGACAGTGGTGAGCACAGGAAACTCAAGCGGAGTTTCGTCCCATCTGTTATTGATATTGATGCAGTCCAAGTTATTAACCATAATCTGGATAAGTGATCCACATAAATAGATCTTGGCCTCTAGGTGGCAAGGTGGTGCTCAAGGGGAGGAAACTGGTCTGAAGGGCTCAGCCTCGGCTTGTGCACTTTGCCCCTTACATGCCAGATGAAGTCCGGTGTACTTCCAGAGTCGGGAGCACAGGAAACTCCAGTGGAGTTTCGTCCACTTGACAGGGGATAATGTAAACACTACTTGTCCTGAGTAGCAACCAACAGAGGAAAGGCTACAGGGGCAAAGTCCAGAGCAGAAGGGAAACAGAGGAGCGGAGTTGACCAAGGTTAGACCCCTAAGCCCGGAGGAGGATAAGATCAGGAAAGTGGAGCTGACAAGAGCTAAAACTCAAGTCCAGAGGAGAGACGGGGGAGTGGAGCTGACAAGAGTTTAGACTCAAATCCGGAAAGAGAGTAAGTGCTGGACCAGTGTTGGGCATAGAGTTGGCGAATCAGAGGATCAGCAAGAGCTATGCAGATAAAACAGATATGGAGAAAGGATGACCAGATCAAAGAGGATCATTCCAGAATAGAAGTCCTAGGGAATCGCAAGTAAGATGTGGAAATGAATAGCGGCCAAACAATAGAGCCCAAGCCAGGCAAGAGGCTTGCTTTCCACATGGCATACTATATGACAAGCTCTGAAGCACTGCTGCAACTCCAATTCAGCAGTCCAGCCGCCCTCTTCTTGGCAACTCTTCCGCAGGAAATGCTCCACTGATTGTCAAATATGTTGAAATGTGATTTTTGCGGTGATCCAAAATAAAAACAGATCTCATCACATGTTATATACAGTGTGAAACTTATATCACATTTCGAATAAGACGGGGCAAACTCGCAGATGTTCATTTATGTTTTTCTTTGCGCGAATATTTTCTAATCACATTTAAACATATGCATGGTCTATCTCGCAATATGCTCGAATAGCACCGTATATGACTATATGTGCGCACACCAGCTGCCTTGTAAATGTGCTCGGATGGGACTACAAATGATATGCATTGCACTGGGTATTGATACACTCGAAATGGGATACTAGTAATAGAAAGCTGGAGTCGCGAATACACTAAAAACATGGCTAGAAAGCGACAGCATCAGGAAAGGAATAGGAAGTAATAAGAATCCGAGAGGGGTCCATATGCGAGGAGTCTGTGAGAACTTGAAGCCCATGTGTGAGGAGTACAAATCGGGATCTAGTACATCGTTCCATCGTAAGCGGTCTTGTTCCAGGACTTTTTGGCAACCCGCATTAGATTAGACCAAACCTCATAGTTATCGGGCAATATAACTACTTACCAGTGACGCTGACTCGTCATCATATGCCTGTCGTACCAAACAAATCAAAGCACGCACGTCTGGAATAAAGTAGCAACGCACCTTTCGCTGAGTCGGCGTGAGATCTCCATAGTGAGCACAAAATTCCTCGGTCGTTCCGTTTGTCTTCAATGTCTTGAGACATCGTTGGGCACAAGTTGCTAAAATAAAAAAATCAGCATTAGGCTGTTGTCATGCGGACACACTTACCATCCAGTTTCCGTCATCAGAAAGATAGGTTCTACGCCAAGCAGAGTATGATGTACTGGCGAGATACTCCAATTTTCATCCATCATTGGCAAACTTTAGCAAGGGGTAGGCGTCATCCATCAGGGTGTGAATGAGCTTTCGTCCAGAGGCAGATAAACACCCCATGTCTTTGGGGCGAGTTTGCGATTAGTTAGTTCACACCAACCAGCACGGAGGGCTTTACGAATATCCTTGACCATAGTTGTAGCAATCGGACCACCATTCTCGAGGTAGCCTAGCTTTCCGCGGTCAGAGAGTCGGCCCATGGAAGTATCGAGCCATTCGACATAGTCGATCTGGGTCCAAAAGCGATTTTTTGGATGTGTTTGAGGCGTGGGGCGATTAGCGTCATTGCTACCTAGCTGGGCGGGGAATGTGGGATCAAGTGCAAGGGGGTTTCCAGACTGTTGGAGTGGGTCGGCAAGCTGTTGAAATTTTGCCCTATAACAGATAATTAGATCAAAAAGTTTAGACCAGACAACACTCACTGTAATGTATCACGCTCAGTAGTCAGCTTGATGACCTGAGTCTCCAGTGCCTTGCAGCGATCATGTAAGGCTGTCATTTGCTGATTATTATACATATATGCGCCCTAAAATGTATTTCGATGAGACAATAAGTGAGCCAAATAAGTATACTGGTACTCACTTGATGAAATTGATAATTACGTTGCAATGGCGCTGGAGCCGAATCTGTGAAAGGGTCACCATGTAATGACATACCCGGAGATTGGGGGGACGGAGTATAAAGCTCGCCCCATCCGAGTCGTGGATTCTGTGAACCAGAACCATAGAAATTTTTGTCACTGGCACTTGAGTCGCCTTGAAGTGAAAACATGCTGAATGTCGAGGACAACGCTGAGAGAGAATATGTGTATTGACTGAGCTTGATAATATAATTTGGTCCCCTGCTGGAATTCTCCGATCAGATGTCGATTCGTCTAAGTCCCAAGTTAAGTTGGTTACTTTCATTTTGCTTTTATTAGATACCCCTGCCTGTTACAAATGTCGTTAGACGTATCCGCTGTCAGCACGCTCGAGGATGTTGCTATCGTTGACATCAACAACCTCTCTCCGTCTTGGAACACATACTGCTTTAATCTTAACATTAACACTCCAGGGATCAAGGTATTTTTCTCTGGTGACTCGTATCATTGATGTACATTTTATATATGTTACACAGAAAATTGTCCTTCAATTCAAAGAACCTGAACCTGTTCCTCAGCTTGTCTCAGACACCAAAGACTCAGAGATCCTCTCGTCAGGTGGATTCAAAACAGAGGAAGGCTTGCTTAAGACGGAGGCTAAAGAGGCCAGGATTGAGGGGGGGTGGGGGGTGAAAATCAAATCTGAGGATGATGATTTTGACTGCGTTCCTCAATGGGTTGCTTGCCATGTATATTTGTGACTGACATCTGAATTTTTAACATCACTCTCATAGGACTTGTATTGTATCACCATGTCGCACCCTCACAAGTCGAACTCAGAATCCGAACCCGGACCCAGAAGATCGCTTCGCGCCTTGGCAATACATTGTGCGCCCCTTCGATGCAAGGAACATTCCCATCGAGGCTGACAAAGGAGATCGTGCTGAGCAGGAACGCCAACGTAAAGAGCTCGAAGAGATCGAGATATTCGAGTGTGCTATAAAGCGTCGTAGAACCTGATGTTTTTGTGGTTGCTTGTAAAGAACTCATTGTACGATTATTATTGTAGATCAATGTCATAATTTCTTGCTCGTTGCTCGATGTCTAGAACTCCAATTATTGTAGATCATTGTCTTTGCTGCTTGTTCAACGTCTGGAACTTCAATAAAAGCTTTCATTGACGCAGAACTCCCATAACATATCAATGGCGTCAACCTCAACAACTACTCGATATCAGCATCTTCATCATCCTCTGCATCATCTCCGAGATTTTTATGTGAAGCCCCAAAATTTGCGATGTCTAACTCTGGTTTTTCTAGCATGAAAAAGCGATCCTCGATAATGCCTGATGGCAGTCTTGGTTTATGTGGGATCATGGCGACCACGCTGATGATTTTCTTGACATCGATGACAGAGATTTCGTCAAGGAGTGAGCAAGAAACAACTGTCTGGGATGAGAGCCGTAGAAGCTGATCGTCAGGGGAAGAATACATTTGAATGACAGCAACATTAAGGAAATGGTAACCAGCTTCGTCGTCTGAATCATCTACATCTGGTTCGGCAAAAGCTAGTCTCGTATAGTACAGAACTTCGGCAAACTGAGTTTGCCTATTAATTGATGGCTGAAATAAATTGAATTGTTAGAGTGTGACATATGACTATAGGAAAGAAATCATAGTACCTTGACATGACGAGACATTCGTGTCTTGTCGAGTGGCATTAGCTTCTCCCTCCAGGCAGAGCGTGCAATTTGACCATTTGGTGATAGAAGTCGTGACCATTTTTTGACGCGAGGGAGTGGGTGATTGGGTCCAAGGAAATCAGACAAAGCCTGTGCTTCTTCTCCGACGGGGAGTTTTGCATATCTGTCTCGCTTGCGAAGAAGTGCATACCCATTTCCTAGATCAGTGGCAGTGTCTGAAAGATGTTTGCGAGGTTCGTCAAGATCAGGCATTGTAGATAGGAGTGTTGATCATGCTGCGTCGTAGTCCCTGTCGTGACAAATTTGCATATGGTCGAGAAGGTTGTCGAATTTCCTGACCGAGGTTCCCAATAGTACGCTCCATCGTCCACTGGGCATAGCGGATTGGGGGGCCCTTCTGAACTGTCTCCGTCACAAGATGACTAGTCTGGTGGGTACACGGGGGTACAAAATGCAAACGATCCTCTCTGAGCTGATAATAGAGGGTCTCAAACTCTCGCTTCCATGTACCAAGGAGAATAAATGCGTCAGTAAGTTCTTCTGCTGTGAGACTGTGCTGACTCATAATTTGAAACCCGCGCACGAGCTTGCAGTAGTTGAGCCAATAGGGCTCAGGAAGGATGTTGTAGAGTAGCGCAGGACCAAGGCCAAAAGTATATAGGTGAAATTCCCAAGTCTTGTAGTCAGTATTGATCTTCTCAGCGATATTCCGAGGTTTTCGATCAAACGAGCCTGGAAAATATGGCCCTGCGGCCTCCACTGCCTTTCCGTGCGAAATCCAGCCATCTCCGTCACAAAGGACAGCCCAGTCCCATGTGTTGCCATTGTCTGTTGGTGCACAGTCCATTGTTCCGTACCAGAGAGCAAGAAGAAGATCGCTGAGATTGCCTGCGAGATGCATTATATCGGTTGTCATACGGAGTGGAACACCGAGGCAGTGCTGGGGGCTGAGGCCCAGGATTAATGGGGGTTTTGTGAGACCGGTGTCCGTCTTCTTGAGTTCATATTGGCGTTGGCTTGGTGCAGTCACGATAAGCTCGAGATTTTTGGCATAGTCATCAGCAACGCCAAGTGGGATGGGGAATACATCAATATCGGCATGGTCACTTCCTTCGACACAGCGATTACGCAGTTTCAGAAGTGCTGGATAGTAATGAGTTCCACGAGTTTTACGCCTCCCTCTCACTCCACAATGCATGCGACATCCGTTCTTGCCGCTATGCCCTACCATCCCATCCCAATACACGAGCCCTGGGACATCTGCTGTTGTAAAAATGAGATGGAGGTCTGACCTGACGATGTGGTTACGAGAGGCGTCCTAAATAGTGAGAGCTTCGTGTTGGAGTGCGGCGAGATGATGCATTCCGACAACAATAAATGAGTCGACGTTTTTTTGGTTTATTTGGTTCTGGAATAAAGCCACCAGGGTGAACATGAAGTTTTTGGTAGCGCTTGTCGGGAGATAAATTAAGAATGACCCATATATAGATCCAACAATCGGATGTCTTGCTCTCGTATAGCTGCGCACCATCAAGTGAGACCATCAGAACAATGTCATCCTGCTTGATCTCACCATCAAGCACAGCACCAAGAATATCAAACCCTATTGCGATATCGTCAACAACAGGCACCTTTCCTGTCTGCCTCAGACCATCTAGAACCTCCTGAGTTCTCTCCCAAAGGTATCGCATATGACGCGCACTCTCCGGGTCACGATACAGAGCCTGTAGCTGCAGACCAAGTGGGATAGTAACAAATGTTTGTGCTGCGACCTTGATTTTTCCACTACTCGCTCGTAACTTTGCTTGATCCCATCGAGATGAGCCGCACATTGGACAACTCTCCAGATGAGCAAACGGGCCCGTGAATGCTAAACATGACTCTGGGCACATGTCGTGCTCGATCGATTCGACACCAATGTGCTGGGAAATGAGCTTCTCGACATTGTAGAAACTGAGGATCTCATCAACACCATTCGCACCCTCGAAATTGCGCATCTTAGCTCTCCGCATTCGATTATATACCTCTTGAGAGCCATGTTCAAGCGCAAGGTACATAGAGATGCTCTGACGTACACCAGGGCTGTTGGTAATGATGGGCTCTTGTGGCGGATTCCGCAGTCTATGTGGAGCATCGTCACTAAGCTTGGCAAGGGGATCATCCAAAGACGCATTCTTGAGTGCAAGAACAAACTCCGTAGTTTCTTTCATTTTCTGGAGCACAGCAAGCCGTGCCAGGTTGTCGATATCAATGTTTGGTCGTGGCCTACGGTCTAGTACCAACTCAATTTGGGGTGCTCATGTTCTGGAGGGAGAGAAGGTTCGTTGTCAGGAGGGAGAGGAGGTTCGTTTTCGGGAGGGAGCGGAGTTTCGTTGTCGGGAGGGAGAGGAGGTTCGTCATCAGGATGGAGAGGAGGCTCGTCATCAGGACGGGTCTTTAAAATGATGGTCAGACTTGTGTGTGTTTGAATATAAATACATACCACTTGTTCAGGCTCCACAATCTTGGCCCGCTTGCGTCGACCTACAAAATGTTGAGAATCTGCGCTCTTGCGTGCTCGTTTCGCAAGTACTCGTAAGGTGACAGCACGATGAGCGCCATCTGATAAGGACATCTCGCGGGCATCATCTGCAGGAATAGCCTCCAAGACATCAGTACTAGGCACTTGGGAACGAGCCTGGTTTTCACTGGATTTCAACGTTCAACTATGGTGCTTGAGGTTATGGGTGGCGGTGCTCGCTTGGGTAATCCCGAGTTGGACTATTTTCCTGTGTGGTTGTGTGGTGGTTTGTTTGGCGCTGAGGATCTGTATATATCTGTTCAATGTTCAACTTTTTCTTCCAACTTCTCAGGTTCCCACCACATAGCGATGTGTTCCCTGACAAGGGAGTGTGCTATGGAGTCATCCAGTCATCTATGCACCATGTTACCTTCTCCTGTCAAGGGGCAGCAATCCAGGCAGACATGACTGGGTAGGAAACACTACCTGTGTTCTTGTATTCATTTGTTTGATTGTTTTTTTAGGCGAGGCGTTGTTGCCCAATTATCACTGAGGCCATGGTGGTCTTGTGTTTCCCAATGAACAATATGTTGCCTGCTCTTGCAGCCGCCTCCCTACAATGTTGATGCGGGAGCTGGAGTCATTCAGACATGTGCGTGCTTCCTTCACTTCTCCTGCCAAGGGAAGTCAGGACCTGGCTGTCAGGCCAGGGAAGTCGGAACCCGATTTTCATCAATAGAGCATGACTCTCTAAGTCCTATGCTGAGTCTAGCCAGGCACTACAAGGACGAACAGGGGTCATGTGTTGTTAATAACAATACATTTTGTTGTGAAGAAATAGGCCTCGACACTGGAATTAAAGTCCGAAATTTGAGTGGTGCCACATCTGGTTTTCGACTTCGACTTTGATGTCTCCTTGCACCGTTTGCGTCGCAGTTGTGCACCAAGAGCTGTTTCTTTATGGAACACGCCATGAAACTCCCTAGGTCCTTTGCTCGTCCAGCTATCCCAAGTTGTGCCTTTGTAAGACCCAAATCTCGGACACTGCAAGTTGTTAGCAGAACGGAACAACATATCGAGTGTCTTGAGATGCTCGACAATCTCCAATTTCCACTGTAGCTGAAACTGTGGATGACATTGGGTTGTTCACATGTCTGCGTGTCTCGTTCCATGTGCTGACACGTTTTTCACTAAAACACTAACCCACTAACTAAGCCTATACACATGGAGAAGCACGCGAGGTTGACATGTGCCATCGGGATGCTATATAGGTCTTCCAAAAAGTGGATTGGAAGCGTGTCTCCGTTGTGTGTCACGTGAATATGCGCGCTGACCGAAAGGCGGGATACAAAAGGCTTGACCTACATATGACCACTGGTTCTCAATCAACCGTTTTTGCAAGACATGCTCGGGTATGAGGTGTAGCAGGGGCTCTACAGATGGTAGCTTCCTCCACAATGGCGGGATCGAGACGTGAAAAAAAGGTTTTATTGACGGTAGCGAGAGGGATGAAGTCACTGAAGTAGCTCATCTCGCGCTTGCTCGTAGGCGTACTCGAAGAGTTCGAGTAGGATGTCGTCGTGGAGGCGAAGCATTTGCGACTGGTGAGCGGAGGAACGATGTATACTGCGAATCTAATGTCCAGAACTCTTAAGAGAGGTGGACGGCAAGGCGCTGTGACATGGAAGGCATCGATTGAGGATTCTCAACATCTGTATATGAACATATACACACATGTCAACATTTCAATACCGACTCGGTGGATATGAGTGCTTCTATCATGACAGTAAAAGGATTGCTGTCTAAACAAGCAAAGTCCGAGGGGCATGGACATATTTGAGATTTACGGCACAGTAGTTGCAAGACAGTCCGAGATGTGCGTCACAGTACCAGCCGTTCAACTAGCGTTGCGGTTCTATGGCGAGGAGAACCCGCGCAGAAATTTGTGATCGAATTTATGGACGCCATGTCCTGCGGGGGGATATGCACAGGAGTGTTGAGAGAGGGAGAGTGAGTAGCAGAGGGTCGAGAATCGGGTTCAAGTGCACGCCGTGAGGAGGGAAAGCGTCTACAGCCAGGTTGTCTTTCCGGAAGGATGACTAGTCTGAATTACAGACTAGTGATCTGGTCGAACGTCGATGTTGATGCGTTAAAGCATTAAGTCGGAAGTGGTCGAGAACCATACTATCGGTTTTCAACTTCGGTCCACCACTGATTCGGGCAGTCACATCCGCAGAAACAGTATCAGCACCGTTCAGCATTTGAGTTCATGGGCCTCAGGATGGTGACGACCCAAACGTCCTTAAGATATGGGATTTGCACGATACATTCGATCAAAGGATTATCGCTTCATGGTATGCAGTTTTGTCTTGAGACTTTTTCCAAATCGATGTCTTATAAGTCCACGAAGTCGAACCTCGAAATCTATGTCTCAGAAGTCGCTGAAGTGGAACTTCCAAATCTATCGCTGAAGTGGAACTTCCAAATCTATGTCTTACAAGTCGCTGAAGTAGTCACAACCGAATTACCATTACTAGTATCCGATATTTATTCATGTACAATAATGATCGCTACACGGTCTTTCTCCAGTTAATTCCTGTATACAGGCGAAGATCAGGGAGAACACATCGGTGTCCCAGTTTGAAAGTTTGTTTTGGAGGACTGAGACAAGTTGTTCGAAACCCATGCCTGTATCAACATGCTTGCTTGAGCCACTCCCAAACAAGCATGTTGATACCGGCATGGGTTTCGAACAACTTGTCTCAGTCCTCCAAAACAAACTTTCAAACTGGGACACCGATGTGTTCTCCCTGATCTTCGCCTGTATACAGGAATTAACTGGAGAAAGACCGTGTAGCGATCATTATTGTACATGAATAAATATCGGATACTAGTAATGGTAATTCGGTTGTGACTACTTCAGCGACTTGTAAGACATAGATTTGGAAGTTCCACTTTAGCGACTTCTGAGACATAGATTTCGAGGTTCGACTTCGTGGACTTATAAGACGTAGATTTGGAAAAAGTCTCAAGACAAAATTGCATACCATGAAGCGATAGTCCTTTGATCCAATGTATCGTGCAAATACCGTTCTGTTCTTGAAGTTTGAATTCCTGAACCCAATAATTGTACAAGAAGTATGAGTAAGTAAAAGTACATTCCGTTGCTAGATGTGCGGTATGGGTATAACGAGCGATTTCTGTAAACCAAATAAAATGACGATGACCCAAGCTAATCTAAAGCCGCGAAAGATCTCGGATCCAACCGATCAATGTCGTAGCACAACAACTCCGCTTGCCCCTCAGTCACAACCTTGGCGTCTTTGAACGAAGTTGCCGTATGCTGGCCAAGTCTCGATATCCATTGACTACGGGTGGCAAATGCGCGCGAATCCCTATTTTTCATCGCGGCAATGTGCCTCATGAACCATGTCTCCAGGCTTGCCGTCCATTCTCCTTGCCACTGCGTGTACTTGTCAAATACATCAATGGGAGGCCATAAGATATGGTTGTCGTCCGTTAGGCCTAATAGGGTATTGATGTGGGCGTCCGTTACCATGTCGTCAACATCGGTGCCGATACGCTCGACGTTCGAGTGCATAGAAGCGTCGCTCGAAGGTCCAGACAGGGCAGCCGAAATTAGGTTGTCTGGTCCAAATTGGATTGCAAGTCGCCACAGAAGACCGCCCATACCACAGAAACGGCGGCTGAATGGGAGTCGGAGCATATCCCTGACGCTGTTTTCGTACCGCTCAAACTCTCCGTTGCCCCTTGTGAGCAAGAGAGGTTTTTGGTCCAGATAGGCGGGACGTGGACCTGAGAGGGTACTCAGTGGGCCGACGAGGTGCTGGGGATTGGCAAAGACCCGCCAATCCATTCCGCGGGAGAGACAACGAATTGCGAAAAACCACAGGGGGACATCCGGATATTGCGCTCTCCATAGACGCAGTCTGATTTCAGTCCTCTTGGATACGACCAACCTACCACGAGATATGGCATGGAGGAGGTGATATGGAGGGTAACAAGCGATGTGGAGAAGGCGATTTTGAGGATCGCTACGCAACGACGGGGAAAGCGGATTGAGGTCGTCGTACTGTGCGAGGCAGTTCGTTCGATCTAAGATGAAGCGGGTTACTGTGTTATTGGCAGGACGGCAGCCCATCATGTTCAACCCTGCGACGCTTGTTACAGTAGAAGAGGGCAAGAACTGTAGATATCCCATTGGGAGAGACAAAGTGCCAGGAATTGATGACGGTGCAGCAGGTACGTTGGTGGAAGGTGCTCGTGTGGGATACGAAGGGTGACATGAATCAAGAGCTATAAATATAAAAATAAGTTCAGGATTCAGAGTAACGATAGTATGTACTCACGGCGCCGGTTTGGTTGTGGCCCGCGATGAGGCAAAGGCGCTGTGATAAGAAAAAATTGTTATGACAAGCTGCCTGTTTTGAGGGAAAGCAAACGTACTGCGATAACTTCTCCGGACAGGACTGTGTTGACGGTTGGACTGTCTGTGACTTCCCCGAGCTCTACCCGGCGAGGGGGATCTACCGCGGCGAGTCGAATGTTCTTGGGGAGGTGATCGGTAACGACGAGGAGGCGCGCGACGGTCAGACTGAGACGGAGCGTAATCTCTATATGACGATGGTCGACGGGGGGGAGACAGTTCTCGGCGAGATGCATGGTATGGCGATCCACGTGGAGGAGGAGACAATGAACGACGTGAACGGTTTGGAACGAAGGGCGCATGTGGGCGACGAGGAGAACGATCTCGGCGATTGACTGTGTCCGTCTTGCCCTTGGTTGGAGATGGTGCGTGTGACCCAGAGGTCACTTCGCCTGGCTCGATGTCGACGTCCATGCCGTCCTCCGCGATAACTCGACCACCCGAATCCGCCTTCTGTACCCGTTCGAGGCGTTCACGTTCAAGTTCCCTCTGCCTGTCGGCTTCCTTCTGCCTTTCGATCTCAAGGTCCTGCTGCCTCTTGATCTCAAGCTCCCTCTGCCTGTCGGATTCCTGCTGCCTTTCGATCTCGAGCTGCTTCTGCCTCTCGACTTCCATCTGCCTCTCGATCTCGAGCTGCTTCTGCCTCTCGATCTCGAGCTGCTTCTGCCTCTCGATCTCGAGCTGCTTCTGCCTCTCGATCTCGAGCTGCTTCTGCCTGACGATGTCGAGCTGCCTCTCGTCTTCCTTCTGCCTGTCGATCTCCTTCTGCTCCTCCATCTCCTTCTCTTTCTTGGCCCGCGCAAAATCGGCTGCTCGTGCATCAGCTTTATCCTTGAATATTTGTTTCAGCTTCTTCCTCTTTTCCATCTTTTGCTGCTCCGTTTCAGTTTGACACTGTGGCAGCCCGCCTGGTGATGTCGAAGGAGGAGGAGGGGGACCTACAGCCGGTACATGCACAGTGACACGAGGAGGAGCGGGGACAACGGTAGGAGGAGGAACGGGAGCGACTGCGGGGGGAGGTATAGCGTCATCCTCGTCGATGTCAAATAGATCCTCCTCGTCGGTACCGTCGTAGTCGGAGTAGTCGTAGTAGAGTTCGATATCTCCCGTTCGTGGGTGAAATATGTCAGACGGCACATAGTTCTTCAGCTCTTTGATTTCTTCGTAATTTTTGGTGATCTCTTTGCGCGGTTGCGTTTTGCCTTTGGTGACGAAGATACGCTTCGCGGCTTTCTGACCTTTGAAGGGAGGCTCTTGTCCGTCTGGCCAGAATTGGCCCGGCTTGCTGCAATAGTCGACGACTGGAGCAAAGGAGTCAGACGAGTGTTAATAGATATTCGGTCGACGTACATGTAGGGCCCCGTTTTGGCCGTGTGGTGATTTGCTCGACGTCTGCCCATGGGTTCTCTGGCCAAGACGAAGCTCCGAGGGACGTTGATCCCTTTTCATTGTCTAAGGAACGGAAATGAGGTGTTGTGAATGATGATGAGGATTTGTCTCACCAGGAGCATGATCTTCGACTGTGGGTTTTCGAGTCACAGACATGGCCGCAGGCCGTATACGAGGTGTGGAATTCGCGGCCTTTGGCTTTCTTGAGGATGGAGCGTTGAACCGAGGCATGTGACGTGTCGGAGAGGGTGTAAGGCAATGCGCGGTTCGAGAAGTTGAGGGACTGAACCACGGAGAGAAGACTCGAGTTTAGGTGGTTGGGGATATCAACGAAATGCTGGATGCGCACTGGTGATGTGTTGAAACGCAGATGGGCAGGTATTTAGAGTCGGAGTGCTTGTTGAGCGCGTGTTCGTAGAGATATAAACCACCGAGAAACGACTCGCTGGAATTTCCAACGAGAAGTTACGGTGAGATTGAATGTAGTTGATGAACAAGTGACGAGGAGTTTAAGTCAAGGATTTGAGTAATCAAGGCAGGCGGAGTGTGAGCAATGTTGAGGTGCCACAAATGGCAATATTGTTGATCCACAATTCCACACACAAACGTGGAAATTCCATTTCGGTGGTCTGTAGTTCAACGTGCTATAGATAATGATTATGTGGAGTCGCGAATCCTTCAACTGTGGTCAAATTTAATGTTTTGAGATTGAGGCACGCTGAGAACCAACTGTGCTGAGAATGGATGGCGTTCCGTGAAAGTTGTCAGAGCTGAGCAAGATCAACTCTCCAGAAAATGATACTAGGACATGTGCAAATGTGTGTGCATACAATATTTTCGCGTTACTCTAGGTTGTACCGGATCTGTTACAATGATATTGGAAATGTGAATTACATGTACACGGCTACAATAGAACACGACTGCTGGATGCGCTGTTGCTGTCCATTCCAACCTACACTCGTTCGGTCTCGTGCTAGCCCGCCTTTGTTCCAATTGACACCGGAACATCAGCAGATGATCAGGATCAAAAATAGCGAGGTCGCAGGAAACCAGAGAGAGCACGCTACCTGACGTAGGAGTACCAGCATGGTTTCCACTGATTGGGTTCATGGAAGCGGGGCAAGGGGGATGGGACTGCTGCATTACAGTAGGCGAACTTGGGGGTGAGGCGATATGGGGACGGTGAGTTTCTGCGGCCGTCCATGGTCACGACAATGGTGTTATCTGTAGCTTGATCGATTGTAGGGCTGCATAGACGAGTCACACGGTGAAACCGGGAAATGGGTATACCTGTGGTATATGTAGTATATGTAGTATA
This sequence comes from Suillus subalutaceus, assembly GCF_016647625.1. Classification (NCBI taxonomy): domain Eukaryota; kingdom Fungi; phylum Basidiomycota; class Agaricomycetes; order Boletales; family Suillaceae; genus Suillus; species Suillus subalutaceus. The sequence goes on along the minus strand of NW_024540488.1, from coordinate 6,494 downwards.
TGTAGGGCAAACTGCTGCAAGATAATGAATGCGAATGTGAGGAAGTCTCGTACCAGAAAAATTTGAGCGAGTGCGGTCTGAAACGAATGAAGCAGTCGAACGCGTCAGTTTCTCCATAGCGTTTGTGCAAATGGTTGAGCATGATCTACTTCTAGGATAACCTCTGCAATCAGCGAATACGTGTAGAGTCGTACACCGCTGAAAAAGTCTTTAGTACGTTGACCTCTAAGTGAATGCAAGCGATGCCGGATTACAAAAAAAAAACACGTACGACATGAACCTGCAACGACTAGTAAACTAGGAGGATTGAGAGGAAGGGGCGATCTGACGTTTTGCCTGCGGTAAATGTGAGCATGCGGTTGACAAGGAAAACGGCGTTCGTACGATGAAGGGATCTGGTTGAGGACCGCTATGGAGGTGTTGTAGAGGACATGACGGGGGGTCCGACGAGGGAAGGCTCAGTTTGACGCGTCCAAGTCAAACGTGGCAGCTTGGAGGCTGGCGACTTTAGCGACTTCCGAGACTTTAGACATTAGGGTTAGAGGCTATGGAGCCGTTTGCGACAGCGTCTGCTTCGAATTACGAAGCAAAGGTTTGTACGAACATCCGAGTACATTGGATATAAGGGCACTGGCGTGAGAGGTTCAAGTCAAACGTAGCAGCTTCGGAGGCTTCCAAGACTTTGGCGACATCTGCTTCGAATTACGAAGCAGAGGTTTGTACGAATGTCCGAGTATTTTGGATATAAGGGCGCTGGCGTGAGAGGTTCAAGTCAAACATAGCAGCTTCGGAGACCTCCAAGACTTTGGCGACATCTGCTTCGAATTACGAAGTAGAGGTTTGTACGAGCGTCGGGATGTTTTGGATGTAAGGGCACCGGCGTACCAAGGAGTTCGAGTGAAACGTAGCAGCTTCGGAGACCTCCAAGACTTTGGCGACATCTGCTTCGAATTACGAAGCAGAGGTTTGTACGAATGTCCGAGTATTTTGGATATAAGGGCGCTGGCGTGAGAGGTTCAAGTCAGATGTGGAACCTTGGGAGACTTCCAAGACTTTGGCGACATCTGCTTCGAATTACGAAGCAGAGGTTTGTACGAATGTCCGAGTATTTTGGATATAAGGGCGCTGGCGTGAGAGGTTCAAGTCAGATGTGGAACCTTGGGAGACTTCCAAGACTTTGGCGACATCTGCTTCGAATTACGAAGCAGAGGTTTGTACGAGCGTCCGAGTATTTTGGATATAAGGGCCCTGGCGTGAGAGGTTGAAGTCAGATGTGGCACCTTGGGAGGCTGGACTGGCGAATTTAACAGCTTTAGCGACTTCTGAGGCTTTACATATTAAGCTTAGTGACTACGGAGACGTTGGCCACATGCATCTGCTTCGAATTACGGAGCAAAGGGTGGTACTTGACGAACGTCGGAGTGTTTAGGATAGAAGAGCAGTGCCGTGGGAGGTCCAAGTCAAACGCGGTAGCTGTTTACTTTGGCGACTTCGAAGACGTTGGCAACATCCGCTTCGAATTACGGAGCAAAGATGTGTAGTTGTAGATATTGGGATTAGAGACTGCAAAAACTTTGGCCACAACGTCTGCTTCGAATTACGAAGCAGATGTTTGTACTTGAGGGAGGTTGGAGCGTTTGGGATAGAAGGGCACTGGCGTGGGAGGTTCGAGTCCACTGTGGCACCTTGGGAGACCGGACTGGTGACTTTGGCAGCTTTAGCGACTTCTGAGACTTTAGACATTAAGCTTAGAGACTGCAGAGACGTTGGCCACAAGCATCTGCTTCGAATTACGAAGCAAAGGGTCGTGCCTGACGAACATCAGAGTGTTTTGAATAGAAGAGCATGGATGGAAGAGCACTAGGCCGTGGGAAATTGGTATGATTGAAACGTGTCGTTCTAGTTACTTTGGAGACTTCCAAGACTTTGGCAACTTCCGAGGGTATATGTTAAAAATTCGAAGTAAAGTATCTGAGTCCTCTAACATTGCATTTTCTGTTTCATCGTTACAGTCTCTTAATACACGATGACGACAGAATTACGAGCAGCATTGAGAAAAAAGAAGTCTACACGGAGCCGAACTTTTCTGCCATCAACTTGGCAGCGAGGCAACGGCAGGCAGCGACTTGTCTGGCAAAAATCCTTTCATGGATACCAGAGCTTCGAGACAGTATTCGATGTGCATATTTGGCCGGGAGACATATTCCTCGAATTACGAGGAAAAGGTCTTAAAAGGGTGGCTAATGAGTGTAGCATCCATTACATGCGAGTGTTGAGCATCGGAGTTGCTCTTTCCATGACCATATATAGTAAATACTCCCGTGTACCCATCTAGGTACAACGCCTTACAGCCTGAGGATGTTTCCAAATAGTGGCGATAAATATGATATACGCAGCGTTTGGGAAATGTGTGAATCCCACCAATTTAAGTGGAGAATGATGCCCATCTGATACCATATCTAGGCAATGTAATTTCGTGCTGCCCTCGGAACTAACCCGACATATGAGTCATGTCTGACTCGTTTAACAAGTCGATATTTGTACTTAGGCAGGCATTGCGAAATGCAACATTGAGGTTTAACTCAGTGGCCATATCTATATCTATGCTAATGTTACGTATGAATGGAGAGCACTACTTAAACAAGCACGAGTCCAGGAGATCGCTGGATGCGCCAAAGTCCGAACGTCCATAGAGTCCTCTAAGCGACAGAAGTCAAATCGATGTTACAGTATTGTAGGAGTGTGGGTATATGAAGTCTCTGAGATTGGAGGTACGTAAATGAATCAGACAACATTACAATGTCGTAAAGCGCTTTAGGCAGGTCAATAGTTCTTCTCTACTGATGGGTTCCCCTGGATGCATTTGGTTGTTGCTCCCGTCCGTCTGCTTCTTGCGATATGTCTTGGTTGCCGTCTTCAAGTCCTTCCAGAAATGTTTGATGATGGCGTTTGCAATATCGTGCGCTGGTTGAGTGGTGCTCGATCGTACTTTTGGTTTTTCGGTGCCTCCGCTTTCACTCGAATCCCCGTCCGTAATCCAATGTGTGAATCATTCAGATCGATAGTAAGACTGAAGTCTGCTTAACACAAAGACAACAAATTCACATCTGGAAATCTCGTTTCATAGTCGGTTTTACATGTCAAAACTGATCCTTTCTGTATCCGCATTGGTGTACTTTTCCTCAATTTGCATTCTATGCTTTGTGTACATTTACAGGCTGTATTCGTACTCTATGCAAATCCGTTTATTTTATTTTTTCCGCAGTGACTAGAACACGTGTCGCATTCGAGTTCATTAACCGGTGAGTGCTTCTCACTGAAATTACTGCTGCGATTCGTGTGACGGTGCCCACGCATTTTCTGTTTTTTCCGTTGCCTTCGTTACCAGTCACATGAAATCCTCTTCCTCCCAGGCTATCCAAGCGATGACACACCCCACTGCTTGCAGGAGTCAACAAGGCACGGGCTGCACGAGGAGAGCGCAATCGTCGCAACAGATGACGGACGTGAATCGGTTCACTCCCTTTGACTTTCAGTTTCACTTTGGATCATACTACTCTACTGCCCCCTCGAACTCTCAGAGCATACCGCCATCTCAGTTACATTACGTTTTCAGTTACATTACGTTTTCAGCTGACTATGTTGCATGCCAGGACTGATATTGTACATTTCTGCATCTACTCTGTACGCTGATACTCCAGCACTAGTAGTTCCAACTTTCATGCTTCTTCTGAGTCTTTCACGCATGCAAATGTTCCGCCACTGATCTTGTTTGCGCATCCGACGACTCGTTTCGTAAGTTCCCGGTTGGGCATTCTGTCACACCAACGATGAATACAGCGAGTAAGAGCAAGTCTGAACTTCCACGTCAGCGGTGTCACGCACTCTGCTTTTTGTACTCATCTGGTCTCAATCAGTGTCGTCATGCAGTAATCCGGCTCGAAAAGGCAAAGGTCGAGACTATGTACGTGCTCTCTCTAACGTGGGACTTTTGGCTATGCGGACACAATTTTCATGTGTGGTTGTGTGGTGGTATGTTTGTGTTGAGTATTTTAATGGTTTGCCCAACATTCAACTTTTCTTTAACCTTCTCCACATCATCATGTACCGTGCCGTGTCACATCCCAGTGACATGTGTTCTGGAGTCATCCAGACATGTTGCATACATGGCGTCGCCGTCTCCTGTCAAGGAGACATAATCTGTGGTTGATAGGACTGGACAACAAGACCGATACTCCTGCGCTCATATACCCATTTGTCTGATTGTTTTTATAGCAAGGTGCTGTTGCCCGATGATCAATAATGCTTGTGGTCTGTCTCTCCAGGTGAATGATTGCCCTCAGGGCCTGGCCAAGATGGCGTGGTTGGAGTCATTCAGACATTATGTGTGCCTTTCCTTCTCCTACCAAGGGGAGGTCAAGACTTGGCTGACATACCTCACCCGTTGTGGTCCTGGTCAAGCTTCATCAGCAGGGATTTGCCGGTGTTTGTGCGAGTGGTGCGGAACACTCCGACATAGAAATTACAGGATAAATGATGGCTTGGATAGTTATCGTGCGTTTCGGAAGAGCAACGCTGAAAACAGTGAGAGATACTTGTTCTGGATTTGCCGGTATCTGTGGACGATTCGCAGAATTATTGAGATGGCATGAGTCATGACCTTGCAAGCAAGGTGATTTTTGGTGGCGGTGACCCCAGAAATGGCCAGAACATATCATAAACAAACTTACTTGTCACTTGCCCGCCCTATGTACTTGTTGAGATCACATACTGCATGGCCAATTATAGGGCGAGTTCCACTGGCACATTTGTAACCCTTCCTAAAATTTTACTGGACACTGATTCGACCTACGTGGACAGTTCTAAACAGGCCAAGCGCATTTGAAACCTTGGTAAACATGTGAGTGTGCAAGACCTTTGTCATTCATTTAGTGCTATCTCACTGATGTGGGGAAAATGGGCGATGGCGAGGGGTTGACTTCCAGACAAAGAGTAGTCCATCATGCTATCGGGGATGTTTTCTTTCTTTGGGAAAGCAAGTGGGTTCTATTTGGACATAGCAATGTCACGTGTATGAAGAAACAGTCGGGAGAGCGGAGTTTCAAGTTGATGAATATCTTCTTGGGTACCATGCCATAAACGATAGACGATTTTCATTGGCTGCTAATGTAACTCAGGCCCTACATATAGTAAGTATCTCATCGAACAGACAAAAGGTATGAAGACAATGATGAGCATGGATGGAGATGTTGTAGATGCAGATGCATAGGTAGCTGACATCAGTTGGTGGGCAGGCTTATGTAAGCGTGGATTTCCTCATGCTGAAACTGTTTCTTCTCACGAGCTCAATCAAATGTAACACAAAAATCATATTTGGGAAAATCAATATTGTGGATGGTGCGTGAGAAGGGGAATATGTTGACATATATATAATCAGCGCATAGATCATCCTTATCTCCCCCTGAGCCACATCATGCATCGAATAACATCAGACACACAGTCCAGTGATTTCAATTATGAGCAGCATATATATACCTTCCAACCTCCCAACAGTGGGAATATCGCTTCGTAACCACCTACCTACACCACCCAACAGTACACGGACTTCACTTGAGGAGTCCCAGTGTCGATCGGAATCCTCATGCGTGTCTGAAACCCTTGTACGGGTTGCAGTGCCTCCCACAGAAGCGAACCTACTGCCTAGTGATTTGACCCCTCCACCATCTCCATCAAGTCCATCTCCGGAAACCTGCGACTTATTTTGAAGTCCTTCAGGAACGTTGCAGATCGGGCAGTAACAAGGGTTGTTATGCAAAACGTTCCATCTGCCACATATGAAGCAGTCGTAGAAAAGCCACAGAAAGCGGAGACTGGCAAGCTGTGAGGTATGTCACAAGTTTGGTCAGTTTCAACTGAATGTTGATGATCATGCAGAGTCGACTACAATGAGGGTGTGCTCATTGTACACTGCCCAAACCTTGGCCACGAGATCCTCCCAGAACTGTTTGATGTGATGAGGCATGCAGAAAAATCATACCCAAAGAAATATCACGACAGTACAATCATCCAGGGCGGGTCAACGACCATTGATCTGGCAGCTGGTTCGAAATCACCTGATTTCAGCCTGTATGAAGTAAAAGAACGGAAATGGAAACTGAAATCCATTATCTGGACCCATTGGAGATGGATCCAGGGTATCCTCAGATTGTTAAAGGGAACGATACTTATGAGCTTAACAAGCTCTTGCCTGAAAGAAATGGAAAGGTTATGACGGACATGGAGAAAGTCCAACCAAACACCCGATGCCTAAGAGCAGTAGTGAGTTTTGGGCCATGCTGTGTGTTACTCGCTGTCCCAATCTGAGCTGCAGTATCAGTGACTTTGGAATGGCATAAAAGGTCACCTGAAGAGACCAGGAGTAAAAGTGGGTGGGAAGAAGGCAGAGGAGGAGGAGGACAGGTGTGGACATTATTGTTGATAGTATGAAGGTGAGA
>NW_024540487.1:0-61385 GCF_016647625.1 Suillus subalutaceus | reverse complement strand
GTCTGCTGATAGCTGAAAACTTCTCACTTCTCTTGCAGTACTATTTTATCAGTTACGATGAGTCTAACTGCTGCAGGGGCGATCAGCGAGCACACTGTGCCCAGCGAGAAAGCTCTTAGCACTAGTGACAATTCGTTCCATAGGAACAGCAACGTTGATGCTGACAGCGGGGAAGGCGTGCTCTCCGATGAACGTGATATTGCTACGAACGTCATATCGGTGGACGACGACGATTCCCTGAACCGTGGACAATCCGTGCATTCTTATTGGTCTTGTCTCTCCAACCTTTGGCGGAGTACTGGGTGAGCTTCTTTGAGTTTCGTTTTTAGCCACCATGATACTCATTAATGTCAATTTACAGCGGAATCTATTATTTCAAACCTGTGCGTAGTGGAGCGAGCATGACAACGTTATGTACTCATATCATTGGCCGCGCAATCGATCTCAGTGTCATTGATGTTCCTTGCGGTTGTTTCTACATCCTGGGCGTCTCCATGGAGGACCTTTATTCCTCGCCGTGGGCTCCTGCGCTATCTGAACCCCGTAAATCAATTTACCCTATCCGTTGCTTCATTCTAAGATCTTTCACAGGGACCGTTCAACAAGAAAGAAAAATGCTTTCATTGTGATCATGGCAAGCGCCTCTGCCAACTCTGCCTTGGGTACCGATGTTCTTGCCGTCCAGCGGTCAGTGAACCTCATTTATTTTCATGGAATTTACTGATCTTCACTAAAGATTGTATTACAATATCACGCCAAATGCTGTCACCTCAGTGTTCCTACTCTTTTCTTCTCAACTTCTTGGGTATGAGAATTTTTGTTCAAGTTCCAGCGGACGCTGACAAAGTTATAAGTTATGGAATTGGTGGGCATGATGAGAAGTATGTCCACAATTGAACCTGTTGTTGAACCCGGTGTTTACATACCTCTACCAGGCATCTTGTTATATCCATCAAAGATGTTATACCCCGGTGTGCTACCATTGCTGTCCATGTTCGATGCTCTCTACGAAGGCGGGATGGCATCACGGAAGAAGCTCAGAGTCTTTTCCATGGTGGTTGCTGCGTAAGTCCCTTGATTAAGACCGGCAATGATCAAACATGCTGATCGACTCAGCATATTTGTTTGGGAGCTTTCCCAGAATGGATCTTTCCGCTTCTGACCGGGGTTTCAATTTTCTGCCTTGCAGCTCCTAACAATGCCACCGTCTCGCGACTGTTTGGTGGTTCAAACGGGTAACGAGGGTCTAGGGCTCCTGTCTATCTGCTTTGACTGGCAAGTAAGTGTGAATACGAACTTCGAAGTGGATCGCGTTATTGACTGGATCTGCGACAGTATATTGCTGGCCAGGTGAACCCTATGACTATCCCGCTTAAAGCACAGGTATGACTTCTTCTTCTTGAATTCGCGGGCCAGAAGCCTTACATACTTCTTGAATAGTTCTCGAATTTTCTGGGCTACATTTTTTGCGCGTGCGATCACTCCGCCCTGATTCGGGACCTTGCATTGACTTATGTCTAGGGTTGTGTTTGTGGCCGTATATTACAACAACATCTGGAAGGCCCAGAACTTCCCATTCGTTAGTCTACATTCACGTGCAACGGCAGAACATTGATGCCAACACCTCACAGCTTTCTCAACTCTTGTACTATGAAAACGGAACACAGTACGATCAAACGCTCATTCTCAATTCGAACTATGAAGTCGATCCCACACTCCTTGCTGAACAAGGATTACCTTACTATTCCAGCACTTGGGTAGTCTATTTACTTACCCAGAATTTGGCAAGTTCACCAAACGTTAGTGAGGCTCTGCGGACTGACGGTTTGAAATTGTAGAGTTTGGGGGCCTTGTTCACTCATCTTCTCCTCTGGAACCGGAGCGATATAAGTTCTGCATGGACTTGGATGAATCCGTCGGGCATCAAAAACATATGGGCGAATTTTGACTGGAAGTTCTGGCGAGCCGATGGAATGCGGAAGCAAGACGTCGATGGTGAAGACATCGATCCCCACTACAAGCAGATGCTGAAGGTTAGTTTTGCAGTTCTCTGTATTCAGCTCACCAACATGAATATTTCTATAATAGTACCCGGATGCTCCCAATAGCTGGTACTTCGTCGTTTTCCTCCTGTCCTTCGTTGTTGCCCTGGTCGTTTTATACAAGACCGATTCGACTTTGCCATGGTGAGTAGCTGTGATTGGAAATGTGGTCCAGGCTGACGAGCATTGAAGGTGGGGCTTCCTTATCTCGCTCTTGCTGGCGACAATTTTCATTCTATTCCTCGGTGCACTCGCCGCGATTACAGGATTGTCGTTCACCATACAGACGTAGGTTCCTGAATTCCATTTCGATATTCGACATTTCAGTTTGCATCCAGGTTTGGCCAGATGATTGGTGGTTACATTCAGAAGGGATCGCCAGGTGATTGTCGTTGATTTCTCATATGCTTTGATTGACGGATGCGACAGTGGCAAATATGTACTTCGTTTTATACGGAAACAGTATGTGTCGACCTTGCATTCCAAGAACAGGTCGGCTAACCCAATGTTGTAGACACTGTCTTCCAAGCCCAACTACTGCTTCGAGACCTCAAGATTGCTCAGTGTGAGTATATTTCAAGTGCGTAGGAGGACAGGGCAATCTGTGTTGACCGTAAATTACAGATGCAAAGCTGCCACCTCGCGCTGCATTTACCGCCCAGATTATTGGAACGCTGCTTGGTGCAGTCTTGAACTACAGTGCGCACGCCACTTGTTACATGACTACAAAATCAACTGACATTGCGCATGTAGTCATGATGAATTCAATCATTGATAACCAACGTGAAATCTTGTTATCTGTTGAAGGAACCAATATCTGGTCTGGACGACAGCCACAGATGTACAACTCTCAGGCAATTGCATGGGGTGGACTCAGTGACGAGCTCTTTTCCACAGGCCAAAGATACCAATGGGTTCCTTGGGCTTACGTACTTGGACTTTTCGTACCTGTTCCTTTCTGGGTCATTCACAGGTACTGGCCAAAGCTTCATGCTGATTATCTTTATACTCCAATTATCCTGTACGTTTAGTGTTTCTTGAATTTCTGGCAGCATGCTCACATATTTCACAGCTTCGTCACTGGATACCTTGTCGGTGGGATCAATTCATTTATTCTGAGCTACTTTGCTGTCGCATTCCTCTCCCAATGGTGGCTGCGTACGCGCTACCCTGGCTGGTTTGCTAAATACAACTACATCGTCGCAGCTGGTGAGTATTCTCCAACGTCATTAGGTACCCGGACTAATCAAGTGATGTAGCCCTTGACGGAGGCACTCAAGTCATGGTGTTCATACTCGCGTTTGCGGTGCAAGGCGCTAGTGGTACCTCTCACCTATTCCCTACATGGTGGGGCGCGCAAGGAGGAGGTAATTATGACCACTGTCTCACGTTGAACTAAGATTAGTGATCATTGGGCATAAGTAGTGCGGCACTCTTTCTACGCCTTCAACTATGTAACTGAGAGCATCAGTGAAACATGCAGTTCCTTAACTTACTTATTGTTAACCTTTCTCGTGCAATAAGCAAAAATAAGCAAGGGTGAAATTAAGTAGATGGCCAGTTGAAAAAGGCCACTCGTCACACACCAAGTGGCACCCCGATCAGGACCCCGAAAAACTTCTAGCCAACATAGCGCTCAACAGCGCTAAATACGCCTAGAGGCGTCAACACCTGACCCAACCTTCACCTAGATACTGAATCTAAGAAACAAAAACAAAATAACCATCAAAAACATGCCCAGACTAATGGGACCTGGCAAACCACACAGCATGAGTTTTGGTTCGAAATCACCAGTTTCACGAAACACATCTCCTACAATGCCTGGTGGACCCTCAACAAAAAGAATAGCATCAGCTAACCACCCGTTTTGGATACAAGATTCCCACAGCGACACAACTGGCACAGCCCCACAGCGGTACAGCGCACAGAGCACACAGGGCTACAGTGTGATACAGTCTCGCACAGTGCACAGGGTCATACTGCTCGGCGATGTAAATTCACAAATAAATCAATGCTTGCTCGTATTTATTCACATAGAGAGTACTACACCCAGTGACACTCGGAGAATATGTTTAACAGCTCCATATTCATTCAACTTGAATCAAGTACTTCAACACTAGTACTCAGGCTAAAACATACAAGGACTCCCCTTCGGTCGGCTCTACGACAATATATTGTGTTTACAGTAGCAACTCAGGAAATACTATATTGGCATCGTCTCTGCAAATAGACAGTGTATCTTCGCGTTCTCACTTTTGACAACACTGCACACAATCGACTGTGAGTGAAGGGATCAGTCCAGAGGTTGAGCACGATTTGCATTAGCGTCAAACCTTACCATTAAATGTTGTTGCATATGTGGGTCGCAGAGGAAACTGTCTTCGATTCACCGTCCACGACAAACAGTTTGTATGGAATGTGGGGGATGCAGTGGCTTTCAAATGTATTGAGAAGTTGGACTTAGGTTGAGGAAGCAACGATGCAGCACGACGACGCGCACACGCGCGTTTCTGAGCAATACCATTTCTACTGAGAGGTTACATACACCAGGATGGGTTGATAGTTGATTGTGTGTTCTGGTACGTTCAATCGAGTCTGCTCGTGTATGTACAAATCATTTACATTTGTAGACCTATAACCGCTAATCCATTGTCAAACAGACACAGATCCTAATAGCGCATACTCATCAGCCACTGCATGGTAACTTTTAAAATAATTTTGTTTACCTGATTTGATGGATGCAGGACGAGGAGACCAAAGCGAGCGTTCTGAGCAGACAAACCCACACCTCATCAAGTGAGCATGCGTGCGCCCTACATGAGCTTCCGCATCTCCAAATTTTCTCTTCGCCTTCTTCGCTTGAAGAAGTAGATGGTGTTTGCACATGTGAAATTGATGAAGAACTCACTCAGCAAGGTCCTTCTCGAGGCATCGAACTTCGAGATCAGCTCGTGCCATCTCGAGCAAGTACACAGCTTCTTCTGAAGTCTCCGGCATCAATGTAGTATGAGTGCTGAATTGCCAGACCTGTGAATTATGGTGTTTGTGCTGTAGAAAGTTCTAGTTCAAGGCAAGTGTTAGAATCAAACTCATTACTCACCATATTATGTACTTCTGAGTATTCAGACGTATCGTCTGGAACGTCGGAGCCTAGATCTACAGAAAGAGTCGTATAACTTGAAGTTTTTTGGCCTCTGAATGTCAAAGGTGAGAAAATAGATGACTGGGATGATTGTGATGATGATGCATAGCTTGAACGATACTTTGACATTGTAGTTACGGTTCACGTTGTGCCGGAAATTACCGATAAGCCATTCGACCCAAATTGAATTGGACCGTGACTTACTTCACATCTTCAATATGCATTGCCCATCCTGCGGCAAGCACCTTAAAAACGAGGGACAGTTTCTACAACATCTTAATCAGCCTTCTTCCCGCTGTTACAAGTGGGATGGTACTAACCTGGTTTGCATCTCGAGGCCAGCACGAGTTCCAAGTCCTCTCGACGAAGATATGGATTTGACCTTGGACCCGGAGTTTAGTATGGAGCATGTATTTGATGCAAACATTGAAGTGGAGGGTGGTTTACAGGCAGATTACGGTGAAGAAGTGGAGGTTTTCGACAGGTGCAGGCAAGACATGGGGTATTGGACAGACCTTCATGGACCAGTTCAGTGAGGATGAATATGCTACATGAGAGGAAGGAAAACCGATACTGGCCTTTTGCTAGCGAACCAGACTGGGAGATGGCATCGTTTCTTCTCCGGTCTAATCTTAGCATGGCCGATATTGACGACTACCTTAATCTTGAATTTGTGAGTTCTTCTGTCTAAATTACTCAGTCTGAACTTACTAGTATGTTCAGACCAAAACACTGCCATTGTCGTTTCGGTCTTCGAGAGAACTCCAATGACGCTCTGAATTGCTCCCAGCACCGCCTCGATGGAAGTATGAAACAGTTACAACCGAGTTTCCAACAACAAAGATCCTCCGAATATTTTATCGGGATGCAATTGAGTGCTTACAATCACTTCTCAGCCACCCACTGATGGCTACCAGCTTTGATTTCATCCCTCGCAAAGTTTATGAGTCTGCTGAACGTGCTGTCTGAGTGTATCATGGATTTATGACAGGTGACCATGCTTGGAACCTTCAGGTAAGGTCTCATGTTTCAATTCTTTGGTCCACATGGCTAACAGGATCACAGAAAGACCTACCTGAAGGTGCATCACTCCTTGGTGTAGTCCTCTCCTCGGACAAGACCAAGGTCAGCAACATCGCTGGTAACCATTACGCACATCCACTTCTCGTTAGTCTCGCCAATATCGATCCCAGTGTGCACGCCAAAGGCTCCTTACATGCCTATATCCCACTCGCTCTACTTCCTGTTGCAAAGTTCGTGCACAGGAACAAACGCATGCGTGGGGTTCTCGCAGACCGCTTACTCCACCAATGTATCGACCTCGTTGTTGAGCTGTTGAAGCAAGCAGCCTGTCTCGGCATTATGATGAGTGATCCACAGGGATTTAGCAGGTATTGCTTCACCCCCCTTGTTGCTTATGTCGCAGGATACTCCGGAGGAGCTTGTCGTTGCATGCGCTACGATGAACTCATCGCCTGTCACTATGGCTACCCGCAAAGACTTTGGAGACCCAATCCGACACCCTCCTCGTAATGGATCATCCACCCTCGCCAATATTGCAGCCATTATTGCGTCTATCTCACCATCTGATCTTGTCGCATTCTTTGAGGCATTGTAAGCGTTATAATCTAAATGGTGTCGACTTGCCATTCTGGAGGAATTGGCTGGCTGCCAATCCTTCTTCCTTCCTCACTCCGGAGCTACTTCACCATCTTCACAAGATGTTCTGGGACCATGACCGTCTCTGGTGCACATTGGTGGTTGGCTCACAAGAAATTGATTTTTGTTTTGCGCTGCTCCAGGTGTGCACTGGTTACCAGTGCATTTAAGGAAGGGATCTCCACTTTGAAGCAGGCCACAGGACGAGACCATCGCAATGTTCAACGTTACATCATCGGCGTGATTGCTGGTGTTGCCCCTGCCGACTTCGTATCCGCTATTCGTGCTCTCGCAGAGTTTAGATACCTCGCTCAAGCCCCGCATTTCACCGACAAGCAAGTGGTGGAGTTGGACCGCTGTTTTAAAGCCTTCCACTGGCTCAAACATTCCATTGTTGATGCTGGTGCTCGTTGGGGGAAAAGGGGTGAGGATAAGCCATGGGTGATTCCAAAACTTGAGTTGCTGCAGGGGTAATACCTAGTATTTATTCACATGGTGCCAGTCATGCAGTGGTCTGCAGACCCCACTGAACATGCACATATCAGGGTTGTGAAGGAGCCATTGAGGGCAGGGAACAATCACGACTACGATGCGCAAGTGTGTCGCCACCTTGATCGTTGCGATAGGGTGGAGCGCTTTGACCTCGCACTGCAGATGCGTGCGCAGGAGGATTGTGAAGGTCATGAAAGTGACGAAGACAATGAGGGTGGTCTCACTCACCATTTTGTCAAGGACTACTTTGCTTGCGCACGCGACCTCATTAACGGTGTCCATCCTCAAGCTCCCCATCCCTATCGAACATTCTCAACCTCAATCAATGCTTACCATCTCAACGATCACCCCACGCTCACAAAAATGACAGTGGATAAGGCTTCTGAACACTTCTCTCTTCCTGACCTTCGTCCCGCAGTCTCCGATCATCTCGACCAGGATGACGCCCATGTTGATCATTTTGTCGTTGGTGGCAGGCGCCGTGCACACCCTGGCTGCCCCCTCCCCTTTGAACGCATTCAAATATGGTGCAAGATATGGATGCAGTCAAAATCTTTTCATGACCCTGAACATCTTGAGCCCTCACAAGCACTACATGTTGAACCGCCCTCAAATTCCTGGCCATATGGCCGATATGACTCTGTTATTGTTAGTACAGGCGACACGCACAAGTGGCCAAAAAGTGGCCTAGATGGTATGTTTTTATACCTATACTGCCACACTACTGATCTTGACCAACACAGGACACTTTGTCGCTCACCTTCGTTTAATTTTTCGTCCCATCACACCACTTTCATATTCTCAAACATGTCTTGCATATGTTGAACGTTTAGACATTGTGACTCTCGACAAATCTACGGGTATGTATATCCTCAGGCGTGCTCGACGAGTGAATAACGACAAAATTGGTGATGTTATCCCAGTCACTCAGATTGTGGCGCCTGTCCATCTCATCCCGCGTTTTGGTCAAAAAGCTGATCCGCGATTAACGATGCAAAGCAGTATTAACCATACCACAGAGTTTTACTTGAATAAGTTCTGGAACAAAGAGCTGTTCTTTGCGCTTCATGTGACTGGTAGATAGACAGATAGGGGGGTATTAACTATTTCAGATTGATGGGGTTTTTTTTCATTGGCCAGCCCATCGTGAGAGTCGATGGCATAGCGCCCAAACTTTGAACTATGTAGGCTTGCACGTCAGATCCGTTGCTTTGTACCTACCACAATCTATGGTGGCTGTGGTCTTTGGAGACCTTGTTGGAGGCCCATACTATTATACTCACAACTCCAGAGGCAAAACTCCCGCGTCTGATACGAAGAGTGAACTGAGTTCGGGCATGCCCGTCTTATCCACGACATCATGGATCTCTAGCAGATCAAGATGACGTGGCACTAAGACAGAGACCCTGCGTCCTGCAGATGTAACTTGTATGCTAATAGATTGCTTACTCTCAGCATAGATTGCTTATTTTACAAATCTATAGACAAACCATCGAATACTTCAACAGTGGCAGCAGAGACTGAAACTCCAACAATCGCAGCCAAGCCCCAAACTGATACTGCAGTCGTGAAACATGATCAGGTTTTGGGCATCACGAATGTCATTACTGCAGAACCGGGTAAGGGTGCTTACCCACTGAGATCAGTTGTTTCTCTCAGTTCACTGCTAGCTGGGTGCCACAAGCAACTCATAGATGCTCTTCAGCAGGTCTGGGTGGAACCTGTATGCTTTGTCAACGTCTCTCCTGATGATCATGCACGCGTTTTGGAGCACATGGACTCTCTGACATTTTCAAACTATCACACAAAGTACGTCGTGTCAATTGTATTTATTTGCATAAACATCGTCTTACATCAACATCATAGGATGTCGTATTTTCCTCGCAGAATGATTCTCATCGTGTATTCTCCGCACCCTGTCCATGAACAAACCACAAGCAAGATGTCTTTCATCATCTCACAAGCTCTCCACAGCGTTCAGTACAACCGAACACTCTTGAAGACCTGCGTCTCTTCCAACAGTCAGATCTACTCTGAAAACATTTTCACCATACCTGACATGCAGGTAACCATGACGCCTACAACCACAATAGCCGCTGAGACCCAACTTCTCTGGATGGTCGAATCCGGATTCACTCAGTCTCGACCTGCCATCATGGCAAAAGTGGGAGATGTGCTTCTATCGCACGAAGAACTACTTCTTATTCTTATGATCTTGGTCAAAGAAAAAAAGAAATTTGCCACCCCCATGGCAGACTCTGATGCTTGGAAGGAGACACGCGAAGAGGGATCGGTGCGGACTTACAGTGCCTTCGCTCCCGCACGCACTGCTGACAAGTTATTCGGGCCTGTGGTAGCATTGGGGCATGAGTGGATTGACATCAAGTCTGTTGAATATTATGTTTGGGTTAAATCTGGAGATCAGCGTATTGATGTAACCACTGATCCTACAGCGCATGGAGTAAGTCTAGTGTTTTGATAATGAGAATATTAGTATGCTGATGTACATTTGCAGACACTATTTCCGGATATTAACATGGGTGATGTCACTGATGCATTGAACCGTGGTATGGATCGTGTGAAGGCCACCATGAGCCACACCCTTGACACTATTGAATCCAATGTAAATCACCAGCATCTTCTCACCCCCAGCACACTCACATTCAATTGGGAGCTCAACAAGTCCTTCATGTCAGTGGCCATTTATCAAATCGCCCACTTCCATTACTGCGATTGGTACCGTCGCCAATTCTCTGGCACAAAGCATCGTCGTGTGGACAATCCTACCATAGACGCAAGTACCAGGCCCTCAATCAGGAGAGCCTTATCCTCTGGACATGTCCAGGTGGACAATCCAGAGAATGCCGAACCCTCAATCAGCCGCATATCCATCTCTAACGCTAGCGATGAGACTACTTCCTCCTCAGAACTAGCCACATCTGGAACTGAGTCTTCCTCTGAGCTGAGTGATGATTCGGATGTGTAGGTCTTAGTGAGGGGGATGAAACTTAACCTTCAAATTTCGTGCTCTCTCTGTAGATGTATATGTTTCACCACTTACTACTGTTCTTGTAGGCCCTGCCTTCTGTTGGCATCATTTGCTTTGTTGTACCTACATACTATACTCTAGCACCATGTTCCGCCGCACTCCGTTCGTGGAGTTTCAAATGTGTAGCACTACTAGCCTGTGAAATGAACACATTATGACAGTGTTCGTGTTCACATTCAATTTTTGATGGGTAAATACAAGACCGTAGTAGCAGCTGATCTTGGTAAGTATACTAATTTCTATCTAACAAAACTGATATGTAGTACCATAGAAGACCTACGTCACTCTAAGCGAAGTAACATTGGTCAAGGTGGACGCCTTGGCCAGCTTCAAAAGATGGAACATTCACAGATGAAACGACAGCAGCCAGTGAAGGAAAACCCTGCCCAGGACATGCTGAACAGCCAGCCTGTAAATTTTATGGTGCCAGAGGCACCCAGACCCAAACCAAGGGCAAGACCAATCAAGGCGATATCAGGCGACAAGAACGCAAAATCGAGCAACAAGAAGACCAAGCGTCTTTCAAGCTCCAGCTTACTGCGGGATGAAAGGTGTGTCATGGAGGACAGACCTATTTTACATTCCCGTGGTGTCGACTCAAGGTTTGGCTTTGTCCCACCTTCACTTATGGCTATGACTCCCAAATGCAATTATAGCGGTGCTCTGTCTAGGTTTGCTCATACATCCTCCCAGCCCAACACCCCAGAACACACCCTCACTGGTGCCAATTCACGGAATCGCGACAATCCGTGTCCTGATTCATATTCTGACACTAGTTGTGCTATAGCAGCGTCCAAACCTGTCCCTCCTGAACGCACCTTCACTGGTGCTCATTTGCGCAAACACGATTATCCACGCTCTCACTCTGGTTGTACACAACTGGTTTCCAAACTCATCCTCCCTCAACATACCACCACTAGTGACAACAATCCGCCTACTGACCTGGACTCTGATGCAAATGCTGATTATGTTTGTCCATCCCGAATGGATGTTTCAGACGCTGAGGCTCCTCTATATGGAGATGAGGGCTATGACGCAGGAAGAGATCATGATGTGGACGCTAACAGTGAGGCGATCTCAACCTGGCTGGGCTGATATGAAATATCTAAAAATGCTCAACCAGTATAAGTGAGTCTTGGCTCTGCCTAGCTGCTATACTCGCAGAATGCAAGAACGTTCGACCCTAAAGGGGACTGCTACTGAACACAGAACCAGATGAAAGAAAGGCCCTTGTAGTGCGATGGATGCGCAAAAGCGCAAGAAGAAAAGCGAAGTGAGCGCGAAGCGCGAGAGAGTGCACTAAGGTAAGCGCGAGCGTGGGAACGTGAGCGCTAAGGCGCACGTTGTGCGGAAAATACCGGATGAGGAAACGGATAAGGAAGCGGATGTGCAAAGTGAGTGCAAATGCAGAGTGAGTGTTATAACGAGCGCGGATAAAGGTCTAGTATAGGCGGATAACGATAACCATTGGAAACACAAAGTGCGCCCAAGTGGTGACTACTACTTTAAAGTAAAACCCAATAGCGAGGGAAGTACAGCAAAGGGGAGTAATAATGATGGAGTAGTAAGTCAGCAAACTTTATACTATGGAAATTGCATCGGAAGCGGAAGGGATAGGAGCAATAAGCGCTATGAATACGTAATGACATGTAATAATGCTGCAATGCTTGTTACAAACCACGAGGCAAGGCATATGACGTACCAATGAGGTGGGTGGACATAGACGGACGTTCCTGGATGATAGGCGATGCAGGGCGCTTAAGCGCGAGAAAGCGCGCAAGGTGCACGTGTGGGAATGCTGCGCGTTGTGCGGGAAAGTACCGCGCCTATGGCGCATTTCGCGGGAAAGCTGCGCGTTATGTGTAAAACGACTAGGGACATGATAGAAGTCGAATATAGCTGATGGTGCGAGTTGTGCATTGAAGGCCAATTGTCATGAGTTGTGGAAAGGTGCGAAATGTGCCTATATGTGCCTGCAGAAATGCGAGTCTCTACATCTCCTGGGGACTTTGAATACTGAGTGTCCCCACTCAGAGCGCATCTGGTGAGGATCTCAAGCGAAGTCGGTGATGAGGGTATATGATGATGATCGGCAAGTATGATGTGCTTGTGTTTGGATGATAGTGCGACTAAGTGCAATGACGCAACAATGTGAAACGCAAATGAAACTCGGCAAAGCGAAAGGCGACAATGTGACAATGTGAAACACAAAAAAGGCGATGAGGCGACTGCTCAAAATGCGACAATGCGGAAGGCAACAGCACAAAAGCGCAAGTGCTGGAAACACGAGGGGATGAATGCGCAAAGTGCAAACTGCAACTGAGTGTGACGGAATGATTGCGCTATGGTGTCTACGTCCAATATACGTCCGGGGGTGAAACACGATGCTGTGGGGCCTGAGGAGCGATCCAATCTATGTCCAAACCAATCCCCACTGGGTGTCCTAGATATGATGCGAAGAAAAGGAATTATGTGTAAGAAAAACTGCAAGGAAAACACGGAAAAACGCGCTGCAATCTATGCGGACTTCCATCCGACTTGCTTTCTTTGATCTTCTTTCAACATCTATGCCTCTATGCGCTGTGAGTAACATAAGCGTGCGGAAATGCGATGGAAAGGCGCCTAAATGCAGCTGAAGCGCCTGGGTGGTATAGTAACAAGGTGCACGGTGCTGCTTCTATAGTGGCAAACACCACATTCTGGCCAAAAATCCAAGATGTGATCAGCAAATTCTACATAGTTGTCAAATTCGCGGTATGAGAGAAGCTGCCTGTGTTTAGGCGCTGTATACTTCAAGGCATACTTAATGATCTCCTTGTCCGTTAAACCAAGCGGTTGCATGAGTCGTTCTACTGACTCCAGGAAGTTGACGAGCTGAGTACCATCGCCTGCAAAGCGCGGCGCTGAGTCGGCTATTTGAAGGGGCATTCCGGATGAATATAGGGGGTCGTACATGGTGCGAAGGTGGTCACGTTAGGCGTGGAAAAGCGCAGATTGAAAAGTGCGGATGGAGGAGCGCAGATGGAGTGCATAAATGCGCGTGTCGTATAAAGGTCTAGGGATGAACTGGTCGCTGTGTCAGATGGCCCCCTCGCGGTGGGCTCCAGTTGTGGGTATCACAACCTGGCAGGCACATATAAGAAGAGTGCTCAGCCAGTATAAGTGAGTCTCAGCTCTGCCTAGCTGCTATACTCGCAGAATGCAAGAACGTTCGACCCTAAAGGGGAAGCAAGGAAAGCAAGGATCCACGGAATGATGCTGAACAACCCTGGTGAATGGTGGTGAAAGCGCGAGAAAGTGTGCTGAAGGCGCGCATGGGAAAGCGAAGTGCGAAAGTGCGCAAAGCGCAGGAAGGTAGTGCAAGCAGTGCACAAGTGTAGAGGATGTATACTGGGACTGATATGAGGAAAAGTGCGGATCTAGACGGATACTGATAGTGCCACTAGCTATAGACTGATGCTAGGGCCTCAAAATGATGATTGACACATGCATTGCATGGAACTAACTGGTGATAGATACTGAGTGGTAGGAAGCTGGTGGTAGGAAGCTGGTAAAGTGGGGTGTAAAACGAACATGAGTGTATGTAAGTTCTACCTAAGCGCTCTCCCAGGGCTCGGAGCCGAATAGGGAGCGCTCTAAGTATGTAAATGAGGTAAGGTGATGTAAAGTAAGGGTGCATAATGAAATGGGAAGTGTAATATGCTAAATATGGTCAGATAACGAAAAGGGACATACCGAGGGACTGGTTGGACGATGGATGGATGCTCCTGGATGCTGTGCGACATAGTGCGCTTAAGCACGAGAAAGCGCGCAAGGCGTGCACGCGGGAATACTGCGCGTTGTGCAGGAAAGTGTCGCGCCTATGGCGCGTTCCGCGGGAAGTGGTGCGCTCTATAGGGAATGACTAGAGGGTGATGGTGCGAGTTGTGCCGTGAAGGCCAGTCATCAGAATTCGTAATATGAGCCCATATGAGCCCACAGAAACGCGAGTCTCTACAACGGTTCTGATGTGGATGCTAACGGTTCTGGTGCGGACACTAATGGTTCTGATGCGGATGCTAACGGTTCTGGTGCGGACGCTAATGGTTCTGATGCGGACGAGTGGAATGGTGTGTATGCGGACTATGACCATGGCATTGATAATGTGGAGGACCAGGATGTTGGTGGCGGACCTGATCTTTACAACCCAAATAAGGATCACAACACCTCAGATGATAGCAGCAATGGTGAGATATCCTGTGTTTGTGTCCATCGTGCTACTGACTTGCCTGCTTGACTTATGCAGACGAAGCTACTCGCACACACTCTCGAGCTATTGGTAACTCACGAAATACCAAAGATGTCCTCAACAATCATCACACAAGGAACCGTCGCCCTCGTATACCCAACCCAGACAAGCTCGAGCATTTACGTCGACATGCTACTACTCAAGATTTGGCTGAACCTTCCGAAGAAGAGGAGGTTGTAGTACCATGCAAGAGAACGCGGACGGTCAAATCAACTGCACAGAATATTCGTTTCTATCCTCCTTCTTGGAGGGACGTTCTAGAGGCCGCGAAGAAGAAATCGCACCTGGGTTTACTCACTAGCACAGCGTCGAAGCGCAGCGATTTTCTCCAAACCAAGGCCATCGAATATATCTTAGAAACGCTCGATGATTTTGGATCTCAAGGTATAGGTGTCGACGATGGATACTGGGATGAACACAAATCAGATAGGGCAGTCTTGGTATTTTTTGTTCTTACTCTGTTTGACAATGCTGAGAATTCTGTAGCTATGGGACAATCGTGCTACTATGCATTCTGAGATGAATGCGCGTCCAATTGTTCTAGCTCACTACGAAATTCTTCCGCATGATATTGACGATGAGGATGACTGTGAGCGGGAGGTACGTGATAATGTCAAAACATTGTTGCAGGATGGTAGTTTCCTATGGGATGGAGTGGATGCACTGGTTAGTTGATTAGAACCGGCCGCGCACTTACTGACTTGGACGTGTGTATTAGGACAGGACCAATAACCTTGCAAACGAGGCCCTGGGCAGCTTCTGTATGTCCTATTTTTACAAGGGCGAGAATGCGCTCGTGAAGACATTTCCAGACTTATTCGCTGATGCTGTTTCCAAGGGTGCTGTCGCGCTCGCAGCGACTGCGGTACGTGATCCCAAGCTCATAATTATTTTCGCCCACTCATCTAACTAGCTTGCTGCTGCTATTGACGAATACAAGACTGGTTTCTACAAGCAAATGAAATTTGTGGCCGAGTTATATCAACCGATCTACGACAATGTCATCAAGCTCTACAATGATGTAAAGAAGGACCACTATCACGCCAAGAAATGCCGGGCCGCCTGAAAGAAATGGGCTCGTGCTGCAGGGTACAGGTCAAGCTTTTCTTAATTTGTGTTATTTGTTGACAGCCGTGCAGAATTCTGACTCGCAATGATTCAAACAGGCGCCATGATTGGGGCTTGAAGCTCCAACTAGACTGATCGTGTTTTAGTATTTCCGTAGGATACCTATTTGTAGTACAACACAATGATGATTTGTTTGGTTTTAATTATTGTGCACTTTCTGTGAGCATTCTGTGATATTCCTGTCTGGCCTACCCAATTGTGCTCTGTATTGTATTGTCCGAAGTACCTAACACTCTGTACAGCTCTGTACAGCTCTGTACAGCTCTGTACAATGTCACACTTGCACTGTATAGGGCTGTACAGAGAGAACCCTTGCTGTGGGCTCTGTGACTCTGTCCAGGGTTGTCCAGGGTTGTCAAATACACCTCTGGTTTGCTGATGCACCACCTGTTTTCGCTGTCTATACTATAAATAGATTTTATTGGTTCTATCAGTTTTATCGCATCTTTAAATGAACAGATCAAGGGGAATTGACTGCTGACAACCTGTCCTTAGCGTCGCTGTTACAGTGTTGCTTCCTACCACCATCCTCCCTCAATTTGCCCTCGATCCTGCTTTTTGACACACCAAGTCGCACCTCAGACCACTTCGACTGTCAAATTGCACAATTTCAATAGTTTATTATACAAGGTGCGTTATCACAGTTGCCATGTCTTATTAGACTGATTCTTAGTATTAATGATGTTAGAACGAATATCCAGACCCTCAAAGCTTATCACACACTCAACTTCACCGTCTGAACCCAGCATTTCTCCATCAGACTCTGTGAAGACTCAAAAACAGGTGAGTCTCTTCATAGTATTTAATTTATTACCCCAGGCCTATTAATAACAAGACCTTCAATGAATTTTACCAGGCGTCTGAATCTTGGACTTGCCACTGGATCAAAACCGATCTTGATGCCTCCTGACCCCACACCCCGGACATGTTCATATTGTAACACACAATACCATTGTCAAGGATTCCGGACACACGGGAATGCTTGCTGGAAGCGATACGAACAAAGAAGAGAGGACATTGAGCTTGCGAGGCTTATTCGACAAGGTATATTCATTGTTTCAGACATTACGGCTTCACGCTAAAATACTAAATGTAAACACACTGTAGAGAGAGAACATGTACAGCAAGGTAGCGTTTTTGCTGGTGAGAGACCATCTGCTTTTAGTGAGTCGTGATTGTCTTATGACCTTAATCACTGATCCTAACTCATTCAACCACTGATAAGCTGCCTACAATCATTCGCAGGACATTAATATCGATATCAACTTCAGTCATCCAGATGATACTGATATAGGACAGACGTCTGAACATGGTATGTCTTAAAAACATTCTGCGCATCCGAGTTTACAACTTTCATCTGTATTATAGATCGTTTGCTGCCGTCCAGAATGGCATCACCTGTATCTCAATTTGAGGTTGATGATATACAAGTCCGGTATCACCCCAACAGCGGGTGTCCTACACAAGTTTACCACTTCGAAGATTATAGATGTGGCCCTGGTGCCCCAGCAGCACCTCCAAAAGTTGATCCTGAGCCCTGGTGTCCATTTCGCACTCGTATTGACTTTGAAGTGGCCGAACTTGCCCATGAAGCTGCGCTAACTCATGAGCAGACAGACCGGTTCATCAAACTCATTCACCGCAGTAGATGCGAGTTGTTTATGCTTTGGAATCGTAAAGACGTGCAAGACATGTGGGATGCAGCCTCGTTCAAACTGACTCCTGTTTGTATTCAATCACTCTGAGTGTAGAATATGTCCTTACTTTGAATACCATAGTTTACGAAGGAAGAGGTTGTCGTGCCCTTCCGAGGTGTTGATCAGACCTTTCCATTTTTTCATCACTCACTATGGGACTGGGCAGTGGACCTACTTCAAGATCCTGAAGTTGGTCCACATTTCATTTTCGATGCCCAACAGCTTTCAAAGTTCGATGGCAAAAAATTCGTTCGGTATATTCATGAGCCTTGGACTGCTAATACCTTCTGGGAACATCAAGTATGTGGTGCTATTACTCATGTTATGAGTTCAATGTGCGTCTTGGTATACTAATTGAATATCATAACAGTCGAAGATACCATCAGATGGCAAACCGCTTGCATTTGTTCTCTACGCAGACAAAGCCAAATTGTCATCCTTTGGTCATGCAAAAGGTTATCCGATAGTTGTGTGGTGTGCTAATCTTCCTGCTGCTGTTCGTAATGGTGAGGGCTTGGGTGGTGGGTGAGTTGTAGGTTGGTTACCCATTGTTAGTAGCTTTTGCTTTACTCAATGATTGTGTTATCACTAACTAATACTGGCACTTCAATAGGTAAAAGAAGACAAGAAACATTTCAAAAAACCGGCCTTCGTCAATTTCAAAAATGCGGTATGGCATACATTGTTTTTGATGCTGCTTGCTTGTCTCGCGCCGCTATCGAAGCTTGGATCTCCTGTTAAATGTTGGGACGATGTTGTCCGCACTTTCTATCCAATAATACTGATACTATCTGCAGACTACGAAGAGCAGTGAGTGATCTAAATGTTACTAAGTAATATCTGAACCTGAATGTTTGTTCACTATTATAGAGTCGTGATGGCGTTGATTCGTGGACTCATGGGAAAGTTTCCTTGCCCTGTCTGCCTCATTCCTCGTGAGGAGCTCTCCAAGGGATCAAGCACTATCGGCTTCGCTCATCTGGAGATGCAAAGGCATTACGTGCTTGGGCTTGAGACTCTACGACAGTGGAAGTACGAGAACAGGTATTGAGCTCCGAGAGCCTCCGTGATGTCAATGTAAGTCTTTCACCTCGATTTTGTTTCGTTTTGTCTAATATTATCACTGTCACCATCAGAGTGCATTTGACACCATGGAGCACACTGTTGTCTACCGAGCTTTATCGTTTGACAAACTTCATTTTAACGATGAGGGAAAGTTTGATCACCTGTGGACGGAATTGCAAAAATGGATCACCAATTCTGGTCAGCAAGCTGCAGTGTTAATTGACGCTTTGCAAGTATTTCTTCATCTGTAATAGGTACATAGATGATAATTTACACTGCCAGCTTCGAATCGTTTCCACGTTGGCGAAATTTGAATCATTTTGACCAGGTGGTATCAATATCCTTTGCTTATGGAACAAAATACGAGGATATATCGAAGGTATGTG
The DNA here is from genome assembly GCF_016647625.1 of Suillus subalutaceus. Classification (NCBI taxonomy): domain Eukaryota; kingdom Fungi; phylum Basidiomycota; class Agaricomycetes; order Boletales; family Suillaceae; genus Suillus; species Suillus subalutaceus. Next base: position 42,437 of record NW_024540487.1, on the reverse strand, counting down.
TATCCAATTTCAAGCTTTCGATCAATTATTCACATCATTTAATAGCTGATTGTGTTCGCTGCCCATAATGTATTCAAACGTGATCTGGACCCACAGGCTTACCTTCTGCTTCATTGTATTCGGAGTTACGTGGAATTCAACATGTATGCATCGCTTGAGGTCCATACCGAGGATACGATCAGGGATGGCCAAAATACATTGTCGGAACTTACTGAACTTATGGATGTATGTTTTGTTGTGTATATCGTCAATTGATGCTACTAATTCAGATTGACGAGTCAGATATATATCAAAGATACAGCAGACCTCTCAGAGAAGTCATGGAACTTTCCCAAGATGCATCTTTCCGCTCATGTCTTTGACGACATCGAGGCAAAGGGCGTCACTCGAAACTACAATACGAAGCCGAATGAGAAAATGCACGGCCCACTGAAGGACGCTTATCAAGATCGCACAAACTTCAAGAATTTCGCAGAACAGGTAATGCACCAGCTTCTTAGATACAATGTGAATCAAGTGCTGATAGAGCAACATGTTTTAAAGATTCTTCAATACAACCATGATAGCTTAGTTGTGGAATACATTCGTAGCAAGATGGAGTGCCTTGATGCACAGAATCTCGGTTCATCAATCGTGCCTGATCCATTGGAGGCTGATTTGGATGGGCTCAAATCAACTGAACCAACTGACGTGCAGCATTTTAGTCTTGGTTCGCGGCAGGCAACAAAATCATTTGCAGATTTCGAAGCAGCTAATGCAGGCGATGCAGCCTTTGATTGATTCCGGATCAAACTAAATGAATTTTTGAATCGTGCATTCGCCGCTAATGGTATACCATTTCCCAATGGAAGACATATTCAACTTGCTGCAAATGACATGGTGCGTTGAACATCTGCAGCCCTTGAATGACATTACTGATAATATCTAACCCTTGCTCAGATAACTGAGTTCAGATTCATCAAAGTCAGCTACGAGTCACTCGTTGACTGGTGAATTTCCGTGGACTTTCTCTGGTGTAATCCAATGTTCCATGGATCACCTCGATACGATTGTGTCATCCTGCAGGCAGAATCTGGTCCCATCTTTGCCAAACTGTTGTTAGTCTTCACCTGCATAGTTTGGGATGTCAATTATCCTATTGCACTCACACTCCCATACGATCAACCAGTGGGCACTCGACTGCGGAAGGATAAAGACTTCAAATTTTGGCGAGTCAAGGCGAAGCCCAGAGCCTCTGCTGAGTGCTTTTCGGTCCAGTTAATAATCCGCGGTTGTGTGTTGGCAGAGGATAGTTCGAGAGTGAATGAGTTCTTGGTTGTTAATATGACCAACACAGATATATTCCTTCGAATGAAGGAAATTCGTGCAGAGGCTGGTTATTAATAGGTTCGTCACTTGTCTACCATCACCCTTATTCTTTTGACGCATCCCTCATGAAACTTCACACTCGCACCTTAGACTATTGACACCCTCACGCAACTTCATGCCCTCACCCTGTCACCACCATCTGCACACACATTCTAGCACCCTGGAACGCCTGCCGTTCAGCCCCAGTCCACACAGGCAAGTGCCAATGCGACGGCAACCAAATGTGAGGAGATCGAAGGATTGGGGAGTTATTATGATGAGAGGAAGTCCATGGTTTGTCCCTCCTGCATCTCCCTTTTGTTTGCATGCTTCAATCCTGCCTTACATTTACATTTACTTTTGCCTTTCAACCCTTCCCATACACTTACACACTTCACACCCTGGCACTTTCATTTTTGCGTGCATACTATGTCCATTTTATTACATCGTCATTTTGTCACTTTGCGTCCTTAGTGTCACACTGAATATACTCATTGCTCTTGGGGGCTCAACCATTCACCTGCATTCGCTTGCGCTGGCCCCGTGTGTTCATCTAATAACTGGGTCCAGTATCATAGATTTCCCCGTTCGTGCACCGGCAGCAGCGTGAGTCTGGGAGCTCACACTATATGGTGACCAACATTCCCATCTCCACTCACCACGGAAGATCTGGCTGAAATAGCATCTTCCATGCCGTGTTTCACATGTGGTGGACTTACCTACCTCAACCTCTCAAGTGCACCTGTGACTAGAGAGCTTCTCATTGACGTCTTCAAGCCACAGCCAATGTTGCGGCCACTTGCTTGTTCAGATTGGGGAGCTCACAAGCTCTATGTCCAGATCGTCATTTGACTGATGCAAAGACTTCGGTAACTGTATGGTGTATCGAGGCTATACTGTCATAAGTATTAATACAAGTCCTGGTACTGTAATAAACCATGAATGCATACTTAGCAAGGATCCTCAGCCCCCACAAATGTATGCATACATGCTTCCTTGTATCAATACACTGGCTTGTACCTGTTTCTGGCTTCTGTTGGCTTCCCAGGATGCTTCCTTGTATCAATACAGTGACTTGTGCCTATTTCTGGCTTCTCGGTGATGCTTCTCAGTATTAATACATCAACTTGTGCCTATTTTTGCCTTCATCTAAATTCCCAGGGACGCTCCCAGATGCTTCTCGGTATTAATTGCCCATTTCTGGTAACCTCCAGCTTCCTCAGTTGTATCAATACGAGGCTGACTCGTACCTACTAGTACTACTTAGGATTTGAGATATTTCTGTATTCTTCTTGTATCAATACATCAACTGGTACCCTACCATTTGGTGCCTGGCCAGTGAAACAAAAATTTCAAGTCCCTACTTGCACTACTATTTGGTTCCTGAATGGTTATATCAATACATCAACTAGTGCCCTACCATTTGGTGCCTGGTCAGCAAAACAAAAATTCTAAGTCCCCGCTTACACTACCATTTGACAGTTCCCACTGCCTTGATGCCATAGCGAAGCAAAAAGTCTAAGTCCCCACCATCACTGAATATCTTCAAAAACAATGCATTACTTGATTATTTTACGACAGCACAAAACAGAGCAATACAACAGTAACAGATAGTGCAAAAGATAGGCAAGATATCACAAGAAAAATGAGTGTAACACGAAGTGCCAACAAGTAGTACTAAGTGAGTGACTTATGAGCCCTACTGTTCCATCCTTTCTTTGGAACATTCACATCACTACCAATGCGGTTGGCTTCATCCAAGCGAGTTGACAGCACATGGGAATGCATACTACGACACTGTGGTTGATTGACAATATCATCAAGCAGCATTATCACGCTAGAGGAGTCTCAATAGACCTCATTCCTTGCTCCTCTACAGGATTTCCCACAGTGACTGCAACAGAAATGCACATGGGGGATGCCGTGTGGTCCAAAGACTCTGGTTGAGGAATAGTTGGTGTTGCATCCATGGAAGCAACAGCAAATGTCAGAGGTGCTCCATCCACGGAAGTAACAGCGGATGTCAGAGGCACTGCATCCTTGGAAGTGATAACAGACGTCAGAGGCCCTGTGTCCATGGAAGTAACAGGAGACGTTGAAGGTGCTGAGTCCATGGAAGTAACAGGAGATGTCAAAGGTGCTGGGTCCGTCGGAATTGCAGGATGGTGAGAAGCACCAAGTGCCTCAGTAGACACTAGAGGCGTCGCAGATGCAGAGAGTGGATGAGCTTCGAACTGATCATACAGAGAAGTGACTCTCGTCCCTTTGGTCAGAGGACATGGGCGAGGTGGGTGAGGTTTATCTGGACTCTTAGATTAAATCCTCTGAAGGCGCGGAGGTGAGATGAGACCAAGCGCAGCATCCCTATTCCAGGATGAGATGGGCGAATTCTGATTATTCCCAGGAGCTGCAGGAAGCCTTGGTAGATCCGAACTCACAGGTGAAGGAGGTAGGGAGGGAAGCCTTGGTAGATTGAACGAATAAAAATCCACCTGTGAAAAATCCAATGAATTAGGATCAAGAGATAGTAAGTGTTCCAGTGATAGCAAGGGATTCAACAATGGCACAGATGGGGTTTGGTGGATCCCATCCAGAAGCACGACATCACGGCTCGGGCCTTCAAGGGTGGGAGTAGAACTCTGTGGAGTGGCTAGTGCGGTGACATCAGGGTGCATGGTAATATCGGGGCTGACACTGTGTGAAGTCTCATTGACCAATGATTCTCCTGCAGGAGGAGTTGCACTTGAGTTCGTTGAAGGATGGCAGGTGTTAGCAGCTGTAGCAGATCTATCAGTATCAATGTCTGAGGCAGAAGAGTGTATACTTACTGAATGCACCTTTCAAAAAAGCAGTGAATGGCTCAACAATGCGCCCATGGTGGTCAGGCAGCGCATCACAAAAATTGAAACCAGAAGAGCCCTTCCAATGATGGAAACTGTCCCATATATTAGCACATTGGCCAAAAATTATCTGTGTACACATACCTGAAGACATGGACCTCCCTGTTCACCTGTGGATCAGGTCCCCCAAGGTAGACACTTCCATGCCATCCGGTTGTCTCATGAATAGCATCTAAGAGTTGCCCGACCACTCCACTGAGGCCTTCTAGACATCTTTACACAGGTTTCAGCATCTGAACTCAACGTACTCGACATTGAATACTTGCTGTGTTTTCAGGACCTCAGTGGGTGTGCAGATGGCGTCAAGATCAGCCTTTGCCTGATCCACATGACGAGCACACTCAATTTTCGCCTCCATCTCCATGTGATGCATGAACTCCTCCCCACGAGCAGCCATGGACTTTGCAGCTTCTGAACAAAGGATGGAGATACAAGGCTTGTCCTTGTAGTCGTTGTTGCTCTGTATCTGAGTCACAATCTCAGCCTTGACTTCAGGATTGGCCTTGTACTCTGTCTGAATAAGTGTTCAATGGCCGATGGACCTCAGCTGCGATTAGTAGTTGCACCCATAATTTTGGTGATTACTTTAGTGAACAGCATGATGCGTGTCCTTCCTGAAGTTGTGGATGCATGGTACAAATAAGATCGTATTTGCTATTACGATTACAGTTAGTGAACCAAAATGAAATTGAAATGTGACACATACCAACTGCCAATATTTGGTGAGCACACCCAACTGCTTCATTTGCTCATTTGTCAATTGACTTTCTATGAGTGTAATACCAGCATCATCTTTGAAATGCTCTGCGATTTCTGGCCATCGTTCAAACCACTCTCGGTAGGCATTAGTACAGTATGCAGCCACTTCTCCTTGCAGCTGACTGAGGCAAAAGCCATCCACCTTACTTTTCAGGAATTCAGACTGCTGGTGGGTCATCCATGATGCTCCAGGCATCTATCAATTGGCAGAAGGCTAAATGAATGTCATAATTCCAAATCAGTGACACATACCTTGTGTTTTTTTGGTCGTTCAACTCCACGTCAGTGGCCTTGGAGCAGTGTATGGATACTCCATTTAGAACCGGAATCTGAATTATTTTCATATCAACCAATGAGAGAGCTTCAATGTGTGAAGTTTGCCGACAGCTTATAATAGCCAGGCTGGACTTGGCTTTCTTTTACCCACCCAGCTCATTTTCTACTCCGTGCCACTGCCTTTACTGCTGTCACTGCCACTTGTTTGATCAAAATGAAAAAATTTCCCACCTCAACAGATGAAATTTTCAGTTTGTCCAAGCTTGCCAGTGCTTTGGAACTTGTACACCAACATGGTAAGGATATGGTGTAAACCTTTGCATGTTAAGTCCCATCAGAGCTTCAAGGAACTGATCAGCATTGTTGGACGTCCTGATTTTGACCTGAATGATGTATGAAGCACGTCATGGGACAAGATCAATTCGCAATTAGGTGCGAGTATTGATGATGACGAAAGAGGTGAATGGGAGGATGAGGATGCAGGTTGGTGTAAAACCCAAGTGACAATCGAAGTACCCTTTTCTTGTACAACAGCTCAGCCAGATGCTTGACCTTATGTCACAGCTGAACTTGACCATCACCCTCTCATTTCCATTGTTCAGGAAAAGCTCTCTAACTCTCAGGACGATGAGCTCTTTCATTACAAGCCTTACCAACTGCGATGGAGTCCCCCCCACCTTCAGCATGAAGTAAACATTCAAGGAGAGTTGTACACTTCCCCAGCCTTCATGGATGTGCACCACAATCTTCAGGAGTCCCCTGGAGAGCCAGGATGCAATTTACCCCCGTTTGGTTGTTGCACTCATGTTTTGGTCAGATGCTACACATCTGACGAGTTTCAGTAACACAAAACTATGGCCGGTTTATATGTACTTTGGGAACAAATCAAAGTACCGTCAGTGTAAACCATCCTGGAATTTGAGTAATCATGTGGTGTACTTTCAAAAGGTACATTCAAAATCAATTATCCTCTCCTGCATTGAGACTGATGCCCAGCAGCTTCCTGACTCATTCAAAGACTTCGCAGGTACTTACACCCAAGGCAAGGGAGTCGGCCAGGAATGTGCAACCCACTGTCATCATGAACTTTTCTAAGCTCAATGGAAGATTTTGCTTGATCCCGAGTTTTTACAGGCATATGAACATGACATCGTGATTCTCTGTTGTGACGGCATTACACGTAGGTTTTACCCTCGAATATTTACTTATTCTGTGGATTATCTTGAGAAGTAAGTTATTAGTACCATTTGTAAGATATGATATTGCAGCTCATGAAACCTAGGGTTCTTGTTGCAACTATTTGGCAGCTGGGAGGTTGTCCTTGCCTGCGATGTCTTATACCGATGGGACAATTTCATAATCTAGGAATAAGGCATGATAGACAGCAGCATACAACTCTTGCGCGCTCCGATGCATCAAGGAGTAAGCTGGTTGCCATGGCATGCAACATTATATACAAAAGAACCACAGTGTAGACAGCACAGCAGTCGAGACACTTCTCAAGCCTTATTCATGGGTTCCAACATCAGTGAGCCTGGTCATCAACTTCTTTTCCCACTTTTACTAACATTCGATTAGAACATGTTTTCAGATTGCCTTGGCTCACTCAGATTCAATGCGTTTGTTGCTCTTGTGGTTGATCTTCTGCACGAGTTTGAGCTTGGGGTGTGGCGTATGCTTTTGATTCATTTGTTAAGAATCCTTTGCACTTTGAACAAAGATCTGATCCATGAGCTGGATAGGAGGTCCGCCAAATATCTATCCTTGATGGTTGCTCGATGGACTAACACTCAGTTAACTTCGACAGGTACAGGCAGGTCCCCCATTTGGACCTGCGACCATTAGACAATTCTCTGCAAACACGTCCAAAATGTTGAACATGGCTGCGCAAAACTTCGAAGACCTGTTACAGGTATGTATACGCAAAAAAAATTCATCAGTTTTCATGAACTGATTTTGCTCAAGTGTTCCATCCCAGTTTTTGATGGCCTACTTCCCAATGATCACAACCAAATCGTTTTGGATCTCCTTTTCGTCATGGCTCACTGGCATGGACTTGCAAAACTACATATGCATTCTGACCTGACCCTGGAGATCCTCGACCAATGAACAACTGATCTTGGCGCAAAGTTTTGTCAGTTTAAGATGAAAGTTTGTGCTGCATATCACACTCAGGAACTCGATCGTGGAGTTGACACATGGTCTCACTGGCAAGCAAAGAGAGCAGCTAAACAGACAGAAAATGGCAAGGCAGATGTTGTGGGTCAAGGGACTGCAGCTTGAAAGTCTAGGACAGATGTCATCGCTAAAGCGAAAGAAAAAGCTAGTTCTCAGGATGCGTTTACGCCAAAGCAGCCACAGAGGATGAAGTCATTTAATTTTCAGACTTACAAATTCCATGTGCTCAGGGATTACGTATCCTCCATCCGTTGTTTTGGAACAATGGACTTGTATAGCACTGAACCAGTAAGTTGTAACCTACTACTCCTCCATATTCTAACACAACTTTTGTCAGGGAGAATTGGAACATCATACACCGAAAGGCAGGTACCGTCGTACTGATTGAAAAGCCTTTATTCGCCAGCTGATGCAGATCGAGCGCCGTCAAACGCACTTACACCACATCAAGCAACGCCAACAACAGCAAGCCTCTCGTGCAGAGGTAAACGAAACTGCGAGTGATCCCCAACTGCACCATCATATCGGCCAAAGCAAGAAGACTTACGATGACTTTGGCCACTACCTCCACAGCCACATGAAAGATCCCACTGTGAAAAACACAGCCTGACTAGGCACTTGTAAAGGTACTTAGCCAGTATATGTCTAAGCTCTGCCTATGCTGCTATACTTGCAAACAATAAAGCAAGAACATTTGACCAAAGGGAAAAGCTACTAAGGACAACTTAAGATAGAAAGACCCGAAAGTGCGCTATAGCACGGGAAAGCGCATCGCAAGATACAGCGCTAGTGCACTGGAAAGTATGTCGCAACTATAGAGCGCTATGGCACGAGAAAAGCGGAAGTGCGGGTCAGTAGATGGTCGCTATCGGGTCGCTAATGCATTGGTATAGGATAGGGAGTGTAAAGAGTGTAGTGGGTAGTGAGTGAAGTCAAAGGTATTGATTGCAAGGGTAAAGGAAAGTCAAGGCAAGGGTTCAGGTATAAGGGAACCAATAGGCGCTATAGAGCGCAACTAAAGGTGACTACTTCTAAGTAAAACCTAATGGGAATGAAATACAGTCAAAGGGAAGTAGTGTTGAAGTAATCACCATAGGCTTCTTATACTAGTAAACTATACCATCTCGGACTCGGAAGGGATAGGATATACATGTAATAAGACTGTAGCACTTGTTACAACTCGAGGCAAGGCAAATTACATACCAATGAGGTAGGATGGACAATGATGGATTCTGACATTCCGAAGGGATCCTAGAGCGCGAGAACAGCGCGCTGGATAAGCGCTAAGTGTGGGCACAAGCACTAGATAGAGTGGACAAGCACTGATGCACCTATAGACACATTGCTGGTAGTTTTGATAGTGCTATAAGTGCGGGAATAGCGCAGGATAAGTCGCAGGAACATGGATAGTGCTGTGGGAACATGCACGCATAGTGCAGGAAAGTGCGGACTAGTGTCGGACAAGGGTTATGGCTGAGACAAGTGCAGACTGCTGATAGGGGAGTAGTGAATAATTTGAGGGAAAACTTTGGTCCACCTAATCAAGGCTTATGCAGGTATACATGCCTAGCACCAATATGATTGTCACACTGCTATGAAGGTAAGTAACTTTTACTATGATGGAGATCATTCTGAGATGGGACTCAGGACTTCATGCCTCAATTAAAGGACCATATTCTGGATCGCCTCGAGCCAGGGGAGAAATCAGCTCGTCTCACTCAAGAACGCGACTCGATTCTCTTCAAGTGTAACAGAATATACCACCACAACATCGCAAGATTTAACTTTACTACATACAACATTCGAAGGGCGCAAGACATTATAAATCCACGGACGCCTCATTGCAATATTATGATACTCAAGTGCCATGATGATCACAATGATGGTCTCTGTAACAACTACTGTTATTCCAAAGTCCTCGGCATACATCATGTCAATGTTATTTGCATAGGGGACATATATGAATCTTGCTGAATAGAATTTCTCTTTGTTCGATGGTACGAATCTATACAAAGTCACTCATGGGAGACACGCACTTTAGGCCGCGTTTGTCTCATGCCTTTGTCAAATCATAATGAATTGGGCTTTGTGAACCCAGCAGTTGTTCTTAGGGCATGCCATATCATACCAGCCTTCTCTCGAGGGCAACACAATCCCAACGAATGTGGGATCTCTCCTCTTGCAGGAGATAAAAATGACTGGTATGAGTACTACGTCAACAGGTGAGTGTTCTTACCTATTTTTTTCATATTTACTAATAATACGACTCTAGCTTTGTTGATCGAGACACACTGATGTGCTTCCATTACGGACTTGGAGTGGGCCATGTATATTCTCATGAAGTGAACACCCCAGAAAGACCTTGCTCAGTTCAAACCCAAGCAGAGAATGAATATTCAGAAAGGGAAGGTTTCAGGGAAACAACCAACTGGCAAGCTCCTGTTGACAGTGAAGATAAAGAGGACAAGCACATTGGTGTCGAGGAGTTGAATCCTTTTCAACAGGAATAAAACGGAAGCACAGAATCACTTATTGAGGCTCTTGAAGACATGTTTACTCACCATGCATTTGATTATGAAAATTAGTGATGCATGTGCCGATGTGATGCTGAGTGCAACTCTATTTCCTAGTTCCTAACCCCAACTTGAGGCTGGCACGTTCAAGGTTTCGCTAATAATTCCTGGCGCCATCATCGAGCTGGCCCACCAAATTGGCTACCAATTGATTTCATTTATTTTAGCACGCAATTGAGTCGTTTCTTGATCCTGGTGCAGCTTTCATTCAACTCTGTCTTGCCATCGCCATCTGGCCATCACTATCTGGCCATCACTATCTTCAAGTAACAGGCTATCATCTTTACCATGTAGCTACTTCTTAAAAGTCTGAGGGTTTCATTCGTCAGCCCTCCAACTCCCCACCACCTTTTCCCATGGATTTGCAATGTGAGGTAGCTCGATGCAACTCACTTCTTTCTCACTGACAAGTCGATGGTAACAGCCAATCTCACAGCTCCAATTTTCTTGTACATGCCCAGTATGAATCGGGTGCTACAAGTAATTCAGCTGCCTGTATGTTATTCCCACTTGATATTGTGCATGTGACATATGCTGATGCCTTTTCTACAGAACGCCCAGGTTTGTCGTTGTCTATCTAACCTGTTATTTCAGCATCCTTTTGTTGGTTTTAGTGAATCGGAGTGTTACTTAGTAATGGGTTATATGGCACACCAATGCTATGAGATCTCTCCAATCTATGTGAGTCATCCGCAAAATCAGTTGTTTCGTCTCATTGTATATGTTCTAGTGCCCAGATTACATGGTGGCGCCTCATTCGGATGCTCTTCTACCTATTGTCGGGGTGCTCATGATTCACCACCTTGGGGATACATTGTTTCATACAGTCTATGAAAAGCAGGTGAGATCTACATCATATCGGAAATTACATCCGTGAAATTATTAACATAGTTTGGTGATGGCGATTTCCTTTGGGCAATCGAGACCCAATTTTGTTGGCCAAATGCAGCAGGAATTGCCAGTCCTCTATGGTGCATGAGTGTTGCCCTTAGTGCTCAGCGTTCCATGGATTGATTTTCCACCTCCATAGGTCAATGAGCTGGCATATGAAGCAGGTAAGCTTCCAAGCTCATGACCATGAATGGAGCGCTCATGAGCTTCTCCAGCGCACCTGGCATACCAAGCATACCAAGCAGGGCCCATTCAACAGCCTCATTGGAGACCGGCAGACTACTCCTTCAACAGGGCCGTCATCATGTACTCTTTGACGAGGCTGTCATCATGTACTCCTTGATGAGGCCATCATCATGTACTATTTGACAAGGCCGTCATCATGTACTTCGACAAAACCATCATCATGTACTTCGACGAGGCCGTCATCATGTACTTCAACGGGGCCGTCATCATGTACTCTTCCCATGAATTGCTTGTTTTTAAGACACCCATCTGACAAGTCTCTTACACCAGCTTGCCCTTGATCTGGCACCATTCTCGCATCAACAATTTATTAATAATGTACACGTCTTAATGTGGTACCCTTAGACTTGACCCTGCTGAAAGGTGAGCTATTTAATTTATTACCTCAAAGTAGCGAAAACTTCATTATTCATCAGCACCTCATTGTTGCGCATACAGGATAGTGCATGTTCACACTACCAAATTCACCATAGTACACTACATAATCAAATGGTGTGTGACACGTGTTCAGAACTGATATAAGGGACAGTCTTGTAAACTGAATTCTGCACGCACAGATCAAACCTTTCTTTGCTCTTGCTACCCTATTAGCATGTCTAGGCACCATGTCAATGTACCAGAGGATATCAAAGTCATGGAGAGCAGCTCCGATACTGCAGGCTTTGGTTCCGACTCTGACAACTTGTCATTAGATTCAGACGAGGAACTCTTGAAGGTTCGTGCTGCTGTTGCACCTCCACGGGACAATGCTTCGATTGCAGACCTTCATCAGGCAAGTACTGTCTCAATCTTTTCTGGGCGTATACAGTCTCTAATAAGTTGGCTATCCAGGCACTAGAAACTGCACAGAAGCTGCTGTTGAATATGCGAGGCCGGCAGCGAGAGCTCTTGAAGCAGAATGCGCTTCTGGAAGCTTCAGCAGCCAAAGGTCAGAAGAAACTCACTCGTGATGAACTTGAGCTAGCCGTCAAGGGAGAGGCGATAAGGCTGTTGGGACGCAAATACTAAATCACACATTGCTTATGGATCAACCCTCAGATTTCCCCTTGCGTGCACGTCCCGACATTGACATCAACAGTAAGAAGCGCTGGCTGTCACCACTTTCAATCGAAGATGGTGTGAAAGCTGAGTTATTCTTGTTTGTTCCTGAAGCGGATCGGGAAACGATGAATCACAAACTCTTTGGTAGCCATGTCAGTGCGGTCAATATTCTTTATTTCAAGACAATATCTGACTTCTTCAGTTTGCAAAAGGTGTTGGTAATGTTCACTCCAAAATGGTTTCAGACATCAAGACATGCGCTAGAGCTATCTTTGGATTGAATCCCGAGTTCTTCCTTCGAGGTTATGATCAAGGCATGCAAGAAGAATGCCGCATCCTTATCCGTTCTCCTCATGGTTCCTACACCAAGTTCGCTCCTGTATTGTTCCCCTGTCCAAACAGTCTCTTGCCCAACAACTTCCTGAAGTCAGCTGTGCTGGTTAAGGTACATTTTTTTCATATTCTCTAGTGCTTATTACGAGGATCTAATAATAAGTCATGCCTCACATTAGATCCTCAAAGTGTCCATCCACGGCAAGACTTCGTTGTCCTCCAACGTGCAAAGCTCTAAAACGAAGGCCAAGATCTGGAATTTGTGAGCCACGACACCAGGCATGATTGCTGCCGCCGCAATTGTCGTAAGTCACTCAGCTTCATGTTGGAGTATCCATCACTCAATGTTCTCTTACCCTAGGCTATCTACATGTTTTCAGGCGACAAGGAACTGCTTGAAACTGGCCAGACAGCTAAAATCCCATATCGCACCTACCACGATTTTTACCGTGAACGCCTGATGATGGGAGGTGCCTGGGCACGCCAGGTTCTTTTATTCTTCAACCAGACCCTATTTCCATCTACTTCCTCACTCACTCCCGCTCCTGTTCTGGATGAAGGGGACCCAGCTCAGTTGTGGGAATTAGACTTTGAGCGTGCCATAGATGAGGAAGGCAAGCCGCCAATCACTATTTCCAATACTCCGCCTGCAAGTGCTCCCCCTTCTCTGATGAGATCATCATCTGTCGCGCCCAATCTCACGGCAGGTCCTGGACCCGTTATGCAACCAGATCTGAATCCAGCTGCTATCGTGGAACCTTCAATATCTACTGCGATGGAAGCTCTTGATTTGGCGCACGGTTGAGAGAATATTAATGAGCCAGTAGCTGATGATTCTGGTGTTTCGGCCGCAAAACCAAAACCAAAACCAAAACGGAAAGGGAATTCAAAGCATGCTGCTGCTGCTGATGGAGACTTAATATCAGCCAATACTGGAGTTCGGAGGTCTAACAGGCATGGCAAAGAAGTTTAAATAGGCCACTGTGACAGCCCTGACTGTCATTTCTTCTATATACATTGTCATATTTTGCGCTTACACTTAGAGCATCACAATGCAATTGTCTTCCAATGACAAAAATCTCATGTAAGCTTGATGTAAGCACATTGAAACTTGGTTTCCCTCGGTTCCAACTTCTTCTCATTCTCATTCATTGACGGAAAACCTCCATCATGACAGTCTAAGGTAACCTCCTTAGCTCGCCAACAACGCCAAATGCTGCCCTCACTTGATTCAGGTCCTTTGATTTACTACTATGCTATTTGTTCAGAGGTTTGATGGTACGTCAAGACTCTAATTTAAACTTAGCTGATTCAGAGACCCTCACGCAGCATGTCGTGGAAGTAAGTATCATGCGCCTTAGACTACACTCGATAATGGATACTGATCTTTGCAACTCACACATTAGGCATATCTATGCATTCAGCTTGGAACCAAGGCCTTGGATGGTGCGCATTATGACAAAGCCATTGACCACTTCGCCGCCGCTGTCTTGCTGCTCGTGATGACCGTATTCTTTTCACATGTACTTAGATTTCCTTCATCAACATTTTCGCTACTGACCTAAGTCTCAGATTTCCACACCACGACCTCAGCAGCGCTCAGGGTCAGGAATCTCACCATCCACGACACCCACCCATGTTGTTTCATGGACCACTACCATACGACTCTCCAAGATAACTTGATGTACATGACTTACAATCACGAGTCTGGCACTCCACCATCACCATGCGTTTTAAGAAACTCAGGCTTGCTATGACAAGGAGTCCTCGTCCAATTTCTCCACCACCTCTACCCACACCAGCACCGCCGCTCCAGATTATAATTTCATAGCTTTCAGATATCGTGTCTACCATCCTTCCTTTGTTCTCATTATCTGCCAGTTTTTTTTTGTTCCATCCAACTGACCAGGAGATATATTCAGATCAATGTTCCTCTCTATCATGGTCTTCGGTCTCTTCACTCGCAAGCCCGATTCCTCACCAACACACAATGACCAACTACACACACCCTCTCCCTCAATTTCACACCCTGACTCTCCAGCAGCCCTCTCACCCACTCCACTGCCCAATTCCTGCACCACCGAGTCTGAGCCCAACTCTGAGGTGACAGATCCAACAGCCCTCCATGACCTTGTGTGCTCCGTCCCTCCGCAGACGCTACACACGTACACCCTCGCCTACCTCTGCCCCACCTCCAATCTGCCACAGGCACCCCCCTCCCCACGCACACTCACCGCCCTAACTCACTTCTTCAGTGCACTCTCCCCGCCACCACAACTCCATTGTGTGTGCTGCCATGCCTCCTTCTTTGACCTTTCAAATACAGACACGTCTTGCTGGATTCCACATGATGATGAAAGTGCCCTCGTTGATCGTGCGGTGTATGAGACATTGTGGGGTTGTTGTGGAGGGAGCGTTGAAGGGACAGGAGATATGGGTCCTCCTGATGGGTGGTGCTATGAGGGACAGCACACGGTGAGCATTTATATCGCACTTCAGAGTTCTAATCCTCATTCCAGCTACAGACAGACACCAAACGCGCGCATTTCTGCGCAGATTCCACCATCCATGATGACAAACTATTAGTCTCGTGCACTATGATGGGATGTCATGGCCACAAAACCGCCCCACCACTTGCTGCTACTCTGAGTCCTACGACCTTCACAGCCCACATTACATGTACGACACCTATTCACCTGGCGACCCAATCACGCAGCGCCACCTGTCGTTGAAGTTCCTTTTGCACAGGGTCAAAAGGTGCGTTCAGTCTATTTTGATCGCTGTCTTCGGTGTCTCATGCATATATTATCTACAGCGTAATACTGCAGCGGGTGCTCCTACTGATATATGATTGTAAAGGCGACTCTACTATTGATTGAAAAAGAAATGGGAGAGATTGGAAGGGAATTGAGAATCTGAACAATTAGCATATTATTTAAATTAGTAGCACCGTATTACAATGATCCAAATTTGCTTGAAAGACTCCATAATTTTATTAAAGCCTTGGAAGGACACTCGTCGCTTGAAATGCTCGAAATTTTGCCTTTGCATTGGAATGGTCTTTGAACCCACTTGCAAGAACCCCTATATCGCTTCCAAGCGGCTTCCAAAATTTTCGGGTTCTCTTCCAAGCGAGTTGTAACACTGCCGGCAAATTGAGGCCTTCCAATCCATTTTAAGGAATTCCAACCAAAAATAGAAATTTCCGACAAGTGTTGTGCTTCTCTCATTATTTTCTACCTTACAAGTCCATCATGCAGCTTAACAAAAAAATACAAGGTGCATGCTTGATGTCTCCAGACAACTGGTGAAGGTGTCCAGTCTGATGCGAATGGCAACATCTCTGACAACAAATTTTTTGAATGCTATGTCCCTGCTGATGGACCTAATACGACCACAACTCCGAGGGCACAGTGTATTTGGGGTATGTAATGGCTAGAGCAAGTCAGACTCAGCGAGAGTAGAACAAACACTATATTAAATACCTAGAGCAAGTCAGACTAAGCTCTAGTAAGTACAAGTGTAAACAAGCTACAAGATGATAACATACCTCAGCGAGAGTAGAACAAACACTGAGGATAAACAAACACAAGAAGACCGCTACTAATACCATACGGAGTTGTTAGGTAAGCGTGGCTGAGTGTTCGAAGGTGAATCACTATACAGTACCAGGAAGCAAGAAGTAGCAAGATAGGTAACGTTCATGCCAATACACCCCCTCACCGAGACACCAGACACAACCCAGCGAGATGCTTCATGAAGAGTGGGTGTGCGAGAGCCTTCGTAAAAATATCGGCGATGTTGGTGTGAGATGGCAGCCAAGTGAGAACGAAGGTGCCCTGCGATACATGGCCACGAATGGAATGATACCACATGTCAATGTGTTTTGAACGGATGTGATTACGCGCCTCCTTTGACAGTGCGATCACCCCAGTGTTGTCCATGTGAATGACGAGGGGCATGGTAAGTGGGAAATGAAGTGCTACAAAAAGAGACTTCAACCACAATCCCTCCTGGATGATGTGCATGATGGCCATGTATTCGGCCTCGGTGGAAGACAATGCGACGGTGGCCTGCTTCTTCGAAACGTGAGCAATAATCCCACCGGCAAAGAACCACACATAACCAGAGATGGACTTGTGGTCCTCTGGTGAGCTGGCCCAATCAGCATTACAGTAGCCGTGCAACAGTTCGTCAGCACATTCCCCGCCATAGTGTAGTCGCAAGCTGATGGTGCCAGCAAGGTAGCGTAGCAGACGCTTCACAGCTGCATAATGAGAAGTCGAAGGATTCGCACTGAATTGTGCGAGGGAGTTGATGGAGTATGAGATGTCAGGTCTAGTGCAGACGGCGAGGTAGAGGAGCTCCCCGATGAGTTTGCGAAAGTTGCTAGCGAGGTTGGGAATGACAGGATGAATATCTGAGGGACATCCGAAGGGATAGTTGGCGTTGAGAGGAAGGAGAACGGGGTTACATTGAAGCATCCCATATTCTTCGAGGAGATAGGTAATATACTCAGATTGATGCATCCAAAGACAGCGAGACGAATGATCACATTCAAATTGAATGCCGAGGAACCGGTCGACTGGACCAAGATCCTTGATGCCGAATCGTGCATTAATACTCCCCTTGATGTATGCCAAGAAACGAGGAGAGTTCGAGGTGCCTAGGCTATCATCAACGTGCCAGCCAATAATGCAAAACGTACGAGTTCCAGCATCAACACAGTTGAAGATGAACACAGCGTGTGAAGCCCAATTCCTCCATAATGGCCCACACTTCCTCATATCACTCCATCGCCGACCGTTTCAACCCATATATCGTCCTCAACATCTTCCATACCATGATATGCCAGTCGCCATCCTCAAACCCCTTTGGCTGGCACATGTAGATGTCTTCCTTCAGCACCCCCCATAGGAATGCGCGAGTGGCATCAAAGGTATCAAGGTCCCAGCCATTTTTGCAGGCGAGCGCAGCGATGATGCGGAGAGAGGCAGTTTTCAGGACTGGAGCGAAGGTGGCACCAAAATCGACGCCAGGGATTTGGGAGAACCCCTGGGCAACCAGATGAGCCTTGTACACTGGCCCCCCCTTGTTGTCCTCTTTAAATTCGAGGACCCAGCGGTTGCCAATAGCGCAATGCCCTGTGGGAAGAGTGGTGAGCTGGTAGACTCGCATCTCATCCATGATATTCAACTCCTTTTGCATGGCTTCCAGCCAGTCGTCATGGTCAGAACGTAAGACTGCTTCCTTGTAAGTTGCTGGTGGAGGGGAGGCAGGAGCAGGAGGAGAGGCGATGCTGAGTGGTGTAGGTGTGAGTACAGGCACAGGAGTGGAGTCATCGTCGGGCTCGTCATCAGACTCGGAGTGGTGCATGATGGAAGGAAAGTTCTCATTGAAGATAATGTCGCGTGCCACGAAGAAAGTCCCCGTGACTTTGTCACGCAGACGATACCCTTTCGTCCCGTCAGGGTAGCCCATGAGGATGGCCTCACGAGAGTGTGGGCCAAGCTTAGACTGGATCTCTGTTGGGATACGTGCAAAGCAGCGTGAGCCAAAGACATGGAGGTGCGACAAATCAGGCTTCTTTCCGTTGATGACTTCATAAGGTGTTGTCCCAGGGGGTAATGCTCGTGACTCTGACCTATTCCACAGGTAACAGATGGTAAGTGCGGCCTCACCCCATAGCGTTGCTGGAAGACTGGCCGTCTCCAACAAGGCAAACAAACGCCCCTCAATGGTACACATGGCCCTCTCAGCCTTGCCATTCTGTTGGTGAGCATATGGGGCTGAGAGTTGCCGTTCGATCCCAGCATCCTGAAGTGCCCTGGTGAAAGTTGCATTAACAAACTCCCCTCCATTATCCAACCTGAAGACTTTGACTTCGCGATCCAGGTGATTTTCCCAGTGAGTTTTGACGACACACCAAGCTTCTAGAGCCTGGTCCTTGGCAGCAAGGAGCTGTAGATTCAAGAGGTGGGAGTGGTTGTCTAGGAAAATGATGAAATGGTGTTTGCCATGAGGCATCATGATGGGAAAAGGACCGCATAGGTCGGAATGAATGATGTCGAGCGGATGAGCAGCACGTGGTTCTTGTGAAGGAGGAAAAGGTTTCCTGGGGTGCTTGGCGATAATGCAAGGTTCACAGTGTTGCAGAGGTGCGTCTTTATCAACCCGCACTCCAGTGGCAATCAGAGGCACGCGCTTAACAGCATCTCCACCAATATGGCCAAGACGCGCGTGCCACAGGTCCCAAGTCAATGCGACACGAGCGAATGTGGCGATCTCGGAAGGTGAGGTGTGAAGGACGGATTCATCAGGACAAACAAACTTGAGGTTGACCAAGAAGAGGTCACCGACCTCAGGGATAGTGCCATACAGCTTCCCCTGGTGAGTGAGATAACAGCACGGTGGGAATGGTTGAAAGTGACAGGCCCAGCCTTTCTTCAGCATGCGAGAGATGGAGAGTAAGTTGATATATGCACCAGGGGCGTGGAGGCAGTCTGTGAATCTGATTCTGAAAGAGTTCCCATTGATGACTAAGTCTGCCATGCAATCCCCGTGCCCTGAAGTTGACAGATAGCCATGATTGGCAGTCTTCACCTTGACGAAAGAGTTCTGTGAGTACGTCCAGAAAACGTCACGATCCATGATGAGGGTGGAGGTTGTTCCAGATTCAAGGATTGTGGAGGTAGAGCAAAGCGCAAGATGTGAGTAATCTTGATCAACTTCTTCGATGATGGCAAATGAGAGATTCTGACGGTGCTGCAATTCTGTTGTTACAGCAGATGCTGCCGTTTGAGTGGTGGCAGCGGCAGGTGCATCCTCGTTTGCCTTCGTCTCGGTCGCAGAAGCTGAGACGTCCTTCTTAGGCTTCCCCTTCTGTTGTGCCCAAGGTGCCTTGCCCTCCATATCACCCCCTGGCTGGAGGCAATGAACTTGATTGTGAGTCAATGAGCGCGGGAGGCCTGCACAGGCCGGATTGTCACAAGGTAACCCTTTTGGGTTATGTTTGTGCATGCGAACACCGGTGGTAAGATTGGACGTTCTGCGATCGGGCCCCCAGGACGCTGCGTTAGCGACGTTCGTATATTCAGAACCAGGGCGAGCCATCTTCAGATGACTCTGCTGACGATTCGCCTCCTCCGTGAAGGATGTGGCGACTTGCTCAAATGAAACAGTCGTGGTTGGAGAGGTCGTTGTTGTGGATGATGATGAAGCGATGACATTTGCGGAGCTGTACAACCCAATGGTTAGACTGCGAAAGACTACCCATTGGGGGGTGTCAGGAAGACCATTAAGTAACATAAAAATGGCTTCTTCGTCCATGAAGGCGATTTGCATCTCGGCAAAGCGACGACAACCATTCTTGAAGACTCCGAGGTACCGAGTGGCATCCTCAGCATCTTTCAATTTTTCCATGAATAATTGAGAACATAATTCGTACTGCAAGGTCATGTCAAGATGCGCAAATCTCTTCACGAGCATCTCCCATTGGTCTCGAGCCAAGAGTCCTTCATCAAGGATGTTCTGTACGATTGGTGAGAGCTTATGCCCAATGATAGCCTTCATTTGGGCATCTTCTTTAATCCATTCTTTCATTAATTTCAACTCGTCCGCGGTTGGTTGCCCTGCTGTGACAGGTTTTGGCATGGAGCTCGTGTACTCAGCTATATCATTAGGATCTGTACCACTGCTGCAGTGGTTCCAGAGTCCTTCTCCCACTAGTGCGAGTCTGATGGCCCTTCTCCAACTTGGGTAGGAATCCGCACCCAGAAGTTCATTAATATGATCAAACTTCCCCATAGTTGATTCTGGGAAGGTTCGGGTGCGACATAAGTAACGAGGTTGAGGAATTTGAAATGAGTCGGTCATTGAGTGTTTCAAACGCGAGTCTAATCTTGTTCTAATCTGAATTACTGCGCTATTGCGCAGGGCTCATAACCTAATGGCTAGAGCAAGTCAGACTCAGCGAGAGTAGAACAAATGCTATATTAAATACCTAGAGCAAGTCAGACTAAGCTCTAGTAAGTACAAGTGTAAACGAGCTACAAGATGATAACATACCTCAGCGAGAGTAGAACAAACGCTGAGGATAAACAAACACAAGAAGACCGCTACTAATACCATACGGAGTTGTTAGGTAAGCATGGCTAGGGATCCGCATGGGTATGGGTAACCCACGCGGGTCACAGGTATGGGTATGGGTCAGAGTCTTGAGTACCCGTTACCCACACGGGTACTGCTGAGCGTGCTTACAAATATTTGTGTTCACACTTTCACCACCACTTGACTCTCATCTCATGATAACCACCAATACCAGCACCCAATTCCCAGCCTTCAAGCTAACTCTTGTAGGGGTGTAGTGATTGAGTTCTCACTCTCTCGCTTGCTAATCTTTTGCTCATTGCTCTCAGTCGTTCGCTGCTTGTTCCAGGTGCGCATGTTTTTTTTCTCGTTTACTAATATCTTAAACTTTACAGTGTGCGACTACCACCACTCATGCCCTACTACCACCACTCGCGCCATGCACTGCATCCTACCCTCCATCTCGTTCTTCCTGTCTCGTCCCTCCTTCCACTCTTCTGGTGCTCTCCAGTGTCCTCCGCATACGTCTGAGCCTTGTCAGCATTCGCCGACGTGCACTGGGCGTGTGCGCTAAGCACTGGTGGCTGCTGGGATCAGGTGGGGCGGGTACACCCGCCACAGGTACACACCCGCACCCATACCCGTACCCGTGTCTACGGGTTGGCCTTGAGACACCCGCAGGTTTACCCATGCGGATCCCTAAGCGTGGCTGAGTGTTCGAAGGTAAATCACTATACAGTACCAGGAAGCAAGAAGTAGCAAGATAGGTAATGTTCATGCCAATAGTATGTTACTTATGTAACGCGGAGCATATGAATAAAGCGAAAGTGGTCAGACGGAGAATTTGCATATTCCCAAGCAATGTGTAGGGTGCCAGCTTTTGCCACAGGGGAGCGCTCTTGTAGATAACGAGTTTGTTGAATAGCAAGAGTGCAAGATAAGTCACAGTGCAGCTGTGCTGCTGCCTCTTCGAGGGTCACTTCTGGCCGAAACACAGTACGTAGAACCATAAGCAAGAGATATGAGTGAAGGTATTCCTCGCGTGATGTTCGAAAACGGGCCATTGAGTGTGATGTGTTTTGGGACAGTGTTAAGTGTAGTCAGTTATCATTGATTATATAATACATTCGTTCAAGTACAAAACGGGAAGTGGTATATGGGCAAGGGGGGTCGTGGGTGTAGGCGTTGGGCGTGGGCGCCCAACTTTGAACGTCCCTAATATTCAACCACGCAGCCCCTCAGGTCTGACTCTGAGTTGTACGATAAAACCAGACGTACAGTCCTGAACAAGCAGGATCTACAAGTTCTAGAAAGTTTCCTAATTTTCAACAAGTGAGTCTGAAAGTTCATGATTGATCAGTAGCTGACCTTTCCGTAGGCACATTTTGAAGACGAATTTCTATTGACTCACGAAGGTTGCACTGTCATTCCGTCTCGCCCCCGCCAAACAAACCTTTCGGAATGTTCATCATCGGAAATGAATTCCGTGGCTTCCACATCCGCTTCAGAGATGTTGCCCGCTCATGTCGCGGAACAAGGAGCACGGTACGCGCGCCTTTTCTGGACTTCGGAATCCTGCAGCTGAGTTCTATGCAACCAGGAACTATTCGATCAACTAGATGATGTTGTTCGATGAGAACTACCGATTAGCCGCCACTCAATTTTTGAAAACAAGGACATTCCGGAAGGAGACGCCAAGGGTACTATTTTACCTCCGTGCGTGATTTCACTTCCTATCTTTGCATTTTTATATACCTTTCACGCAGTATTGGAGCGCCGCCTAGACGTTGTTTAGAGAAATATGTCGATGTAAGTGTGCAATTATGCACCAATGTATAGATATTAATTATTCGATTAAGCCATCATCGACCTACTCATTCCTGGCCAAACTCCAGGGATTAAAGAAAGCCAGAGTTGCTGTTCTTCGGCCCTGGTGGTAGGATTGCGTGTCCGATATACCATGGAGGTGACTGATATCTCGTATAGAGGGTACAGCAGACATGATGGATTGGGCAGCGTTATACGTTGTGATCGTGGTGCCGAGACATGGTGGCTATTGCCTCCTCGATGGTATGTCAGCTCATTTACACGTAGTAGGGGTTGGTTGTCTTTCTTTATTCAAGGCGACAAAGCACCTGCACGTTCCTTAGCTCGGCATGCTGTCGAGCATATTTGCTGCTACATAATTTCACCTTTAGCGCGTCTGTTGGTGAGTGTGAAACTGCTTCAAGAATATCGAGCCAGCCACTGCTTAGTTGCGCAATCTTCTGTTGTATGCGTTGCGGGTCAATGTCTGCGATGTCATTCTAATACAACTTGTGAGTCCAAAGTTACTAGAACATAAACCGCGTTCTCATAAGTTGGATCAATTCTCTCAGCATCTGGAATAACGAACGAAGTCCTTCCTCGAAAATATTCATCCACGACCAACTCAGAACTTCTTTAGGAGCTGTTAACGTCTTCTGCAAGACTTTCTCTGTCTACTGGGTTTAGAAACTCGAGCGCTGGATATTGATTTCTCGTTCGCTAAATGTTTTACCCTTCAACCAGGCATAGCGATCCACGGCAAGCCTTCTATTCAGGACAATGTTCATATTCGACCCTCCCCACGTCCCCCGTCGGGAATGCAATCATCACACTGTTCGCCGGCTTGTTCCGGGAATATCATTGCTCGATTCACCGCTTCATCTTGCGAGGCGTGCTCGTCTGGTTTCTTCGGGCTGCAGTGCCAGGCATGTTCGTCAGGGTGTACTTTATGTGATGATGAAATCTCGGGCACGGGGCGTTGCTTAGTGCCAGTAGCGTCGAACCTGCCATAAATAACAGCACGCCATACACGAGTCTCGCAAGAAGTTTATCCTTCCACATTGCGCAGCTCGAGCCGTGCGCTGTTATGTTACCAACCCCTCTATAGTTCCCACGCAATGATATCTCATGGTACTAGTAGGTTCAACCACGGACTTAGAGCCTGTCCTGAGCGTCGTCCCCAGTACAGCGCCACTCTGAAAAAACACGTCCCAAACCGGTAAATATACATATGCAATGATCGGATGATTCTTATGCGGGGCTAGACAGGTTCTAATTAAGCTTGGTTCTCAGAATTGGATGTGCATAGCGCTAGAGACCCTAACCAAATCGGACCCATCCGAAAGAGTGAGTCTGCCACTACCACCGCGTGCAGCGATTATGGAAATAGCTTCGCTTAGAGACTGTGAATCCGGCTAAATCAGTCAGACGAGTTCGGAGCCGGATATACCTGGACGGGAACTTTTTACTAGATCAATGGCGGCTGTCCTCATCACAAGGAAGTGTGTCCCGAACAGCAGCTCGCGTGGGATGTGCTGTAAAGGTGGGCAGCATAAAAGAGCTTTGCGATATGTTGATCCAATCCGCCCAAAATGCCCTCCATTCCATACCCTCTTGCTCTCATCCAACTCTCGATTGCCGATTCGACGCTGCCATGGTCCAACCTGGTATGGCAGTCTCTAACGAACGTTCTTGGCGACCCGTGGGCGTATAACCATGGTGGGGATAAATCTGCTGCAGCAACTCATGTCACTGAATGGACGGCGGGCAAGGCTCAGGCGGTCGGAGTCTTCATAAACAATTGTAAAGCAGCTCAGGATCCTACTCTCCACTACGCTGTCAAACGGAAAGATAATGATCATGAAGGTCGTTCCTCTTGGAATATGTGGGTAAAGACATCATGGGCCAAATGGAAAATCAACACATTGATCGATAACATCTTGCAAGAATGTGGTTGCGAACCCCACGATGTTATGGCTCGGTTGAACTGCAAGAGTGCGGACGATGTAAGTTATGTGCCAATGTATTCACCCCACAATATAATAAAGTCGTGTAGTTTCCGACGATGGAAGCTGCACAGATAAAGCAGGTTGTTGCCATCAAATTGGCTGATGCCCTGTTCGGTGACGATGCTTTCACCGACGGATCTTTCCTTGTGGCGCCCATCATGACCTTTGTCACCACATTGTTGGTATTGACGTGGAGCAGGTATAGGAAGGTTCTCAAAAGGCAGGCAACCAGTATAGAGAAGAAGATCCGGGAAGTGGAAGAGGAATGGCGAGGTAAGCCACGCAAGTTAGTCGATTGAGGCGGGGGGCTAACCTTAACGCAGCCATGACGGCCACGAATGCAAAACCCACGATAGCCAGCATCCGCACCTACCTGAAGAAACTGGAAGCTTTAGTTACACTTCTTAGCGTGTTCAAGGACCAGGAGACGGTCAAGAACCTCAGTTCGCGTCGTGAACAGGTCAATACAATGCTGGCCGCTGCCAAGAAAAATCCCGCTCAAGCAGAATCGGTGGCACGTTAGTGGGCTAGTATTCGGCTGACACGTGTTCAAATGGCTGAAGGTAGTCTTTAGGGCTGCCTAAATCTCTTCGAGATGCACTTGACAGGTTGGCCACTGAAGAGGAAGTAAAGGAGCTCGAACTTCTCATTGAGGCCACGCTAGCTGCGATGGTGCCGCTCGAAGGTGACAAGGTGGTGATAGACTTCGAGGAGAATATAGATGTGGGTGACTGGAAAAGTGGTGTAGAGGAATACGACAAACTCAGCGAGGATGAGCTTTGGGAAGACCTGGGCCTTCCGGAGAAGAAACTGCCTTTTTTCCAGACGAGATCTGATCCAGACGCCGCTGTTGATCCGTGGAGCGAAGAAGGCCAGATATGGCTTGATAATCCGGCAAGTCCAGCCCAGAACCTGGCGCCTCGGTGGCATCAGCTAGTCGGCATTCTGAGGCTGATCGACAGGGTGTTGGACGGTAGACCGGTGATGCTGATGGATGGCGTTGGGGTTGGGAAAACCATGCAGGCGGTTGGGTTGATCGCATGCCTTGCACACTATAGGGAACATTACAGGAAGCACGGGAAGTTCCCTGGAAAATTTGGTATGTAATACAGTAGTCTTAAGAGCTGTATGCACTGACGGTTACCCACAGCCCAGCGTTTCTGCAAGAAGACCGGCGGCAACATTCCAGACTTACCCACCGTGATCATGAGTCCACCTAACTTACACCATCAATGGATGAGTGAAATACAACGGTATCTAAGGCGGGCGACGTTTGATGTTCTTCCCTACACCGGCAAATACACGGCACGGTCACAGTGGTGGACGATGGCTTGGACCAAATGCCAGCAACCTCCAATACGACGCATCATCTTGGCCACGACAAATGTAGGTGACTGCTGCGGGTGATTAGCAAAAACCAAATTGACCGTGATGTTGGGCAGGCAGCACAAGACGATGCAGCGACAGTTTTCATTCAGGGCGACAGGGACAGCCACGGGCAGCCGATGCATAGCCCTCGCTTTGAACGGATTAGTCCTAGTACCCTCTTCGGTCATGAATACATCACGAGTATCATCGACGAAGGTCACATCCTACGCAATATTAACCTGGCGCATACCGCAGCTCGGGCACTTCAAGGGAGATCTCACTCAACCGTGATCATGACTGCAACGCCAGTCACCACAAAACCTGCGGTAAGCCAGCCTTGAACGCCATCGATCAACTGACATCACTGATTTTGTGACTGGCGTTGCCTTTCATGGACACTAGGACCTTTGGAATATGGGCCTGCTACTTGGCATTGAGCAATTTAAAAATATCACGCAGCTCAGGACCATGAACCGAGAATTGACAGCTGCTCAGCGGAGGGATCGTAAGGCGCAGAGGGAGGCCGGGGTTGAGGGATCAATCCTACGAGCCGTCTTTGTGGGCAATCACAATCCAGAGGCTGCCCACGAGGAATACTTGCCTGTAATGAAAAAATGGATGGGGCAGATGCGGGAGTGGTTCTCCCCTACCGTCATTCTTCGCACCATAGACTCCACTGACAATACAGGGAATAAGATCCTGGGCCTCCCTCCCTATCATGATCACAGCTTGAAAATCAAGCTGCTTGACTGGGAGATGGAAAATCTGCGGAATATTGCGCGCGGATACCTGGATGACTGTCCCATTGTGGGGATGAGCAAGGTGAAGTTAATTATTCCTGCCGCGTCATTGAGCTGTTATCTGAACTGTGAACTCAATGTGCAGAATTTCTATGTTGAATTTAGGCGGTCCATCCTTCACCCGCATATGAACCCAACTGAGGAGCGGTCGTGGACAAAACCGAAATCCCTGGAGGAATGGGACACCAGCCCTAACACCAAAAGTATGAAGTTGGACGTGTTGGCTACGCTTCTCAAGTACCATCTGGAGTCTGACGGTCGCCGGCCATTGATGATGGATGAAAGCGGTCGCCACCTGGTTCCTAACCCAACCTTTGCAGCTGGTAATACCAACCCAGACGAGCCAGACCGAATCATAATATTTTCGGCTTTCGTCACCTCCAACCAGGCCATTGTAGATGTGAGTCCCATGGTCGACCACGGCGGCGCATTGACTCAACCCCCCCTTCCAGATCTTGGACCTTCACGGCATACATGCACTGGAGCTTAATGGCCAGACCCCCATGGGGAAGCGCAAGGACATTCTGGATAAATTTCGGTCATCTATGCGGCCCGACGGAGCGCGCGTCTTGATTTTATCAGGCGTAGGTATGGTGGGCTTAAATCTGGCTTGCGCTAATATCATGGTAGTCATGGTGGGTGTGTTTTTCTGGTGTTTATATTTCAGATGTAATTGATCGTTATGACAGGATACCCTTTGGTCAGAGCAGGACGATCGCCAGTTGCGTGGGCGGATCTATCGCCACCCTCAAGCTAAAGAGGTGCACGTTTACCGAGCCATTGCCTTGAAGACCGCCGACGTCTTTTTGAATAATATATCCTTCTCGAAGGGCGCAATGCATGAGGCATTTATTGGTGCTGACAAGGAATTCCGTAAGGGTCTGCTATGACTACCTAGGGAGCCTTGGCTGACGAGTATTTCTGCAGGGTGCATGTTCGACGATGACGGTAGCGCCATGGGAGATTTGATTTCTGTCGGCGCATCAACGCCAAAGTTGGATGACTCCACTGACGATCATGACACCATGGACGTCAACCCCGAGCCCACCGGAAGGAACAAACCTGGCAAAATGAAGGCCCGTACCAAAGCCACCCCTAAGAACCCACTATCTCCTACTAGACCAACCACGAAGCGCAAGGGTAAGGGAAACAAGGTGAAATCCATAGCGGTCGACACTGATGATGAGTCTGGGGGCGCCTCACACAAGCGTCGCAAGGACGTCGAACTGCTCGCGTCACCCGTTACCACAAGCAAGGAGGCGCCCTGCGCAACTAGCAAAGCAATAGCGCCGCCCCAGTCGCAGGGTGGGACTCAGTCATCGCACCTGTCGTCTGCACATAAGGACAGCTCAGCAGTCTTGAAGTTCAGGGACGATTGTAATGATTCATTACTCTCTATTTCACCTCCTCTATCCATTCAACTCTCCCCTCCCAGCCCTCCCCCCCCTCCCCCTCTCCCCTCTCATCCCCCACCTTTAACCAATGGCTATTTTGGTACAGCTCCAGCTTACACTCCTGATGTTGCTTCCGGGACTGAGGCTCAGTCAGATCAAGTTGCGGGCGTCCAGGACGGCAACCTGCACTGTGTTGTTGAGAAGGAATTGGCAGATTGTGGCCATGAAATGGATTGGAATGACAGCGGCAGCCTCAGCTGGAATGACAGTGGCGAGCATGACAGCTGCTTGACTGTAGAGCACAACGAACAGCCGCCCCGGCAAGATCACCCCTCTACATTTGATAACGTCTTCAACAAGAGGCGTCCGGCGTTGTGTTCTGGGACTCCTGCGATGGCATCGACTGCGAGGTCACCTTCCGCATGGGCGGAAGCTAGCAGGAACCTGGGTGGGCCTGCGGACAATCAGCGCCCCCGCCCTCGCGTACCAAAACCTAGCCCTTCATCAGGGAAGTGGAGCAGCGCTCACGGCGACGGACCCCAGTCAACTCAGGCCGGTCGTTCTCGCGCACTGGGCAAGACCTTCAACCCTGTCCAATTAAACCCCGGTCCTGCCCACACTGCCAGGTTTTCCTCCAACGACCGCTTGCAACAACAACAGTCTCGCAGATAGGTAATGTTGGAACGCGTGCCCTGGCTTCTCGTCGTGCCTTGCGTTGATATCGCGTCTATAATCACCCGTTCTCTCAAATGTCCATACCGTCGCTATATGATACTTGAAGCCTTCTACCTATTGCCCACATTTTATCCTATGTCTATTGCCGAGTCCTCGTTTGTTCAAGGTGCTCTCTCGTTACCTGTGTGTTGCCAGTATTATCTCAAAGTTAGCATGCAGCCTGAACATCCAGATCTGGTCGGTTCATATACTAGGACATGAGGGCCAAGCCTACTTGGGACACTCCGACGCCAAGCGAGGCTGTGTTGTAGAGCCGGGGGAAGAATAGTCTTACAACGTGTTTGCCCAAGACTACGTTGGGAATCTTATGCATAGGAACTCGTGTCATGGGCAGAACTTATGACATGCAGAACCGCAGGAGCGGTACAGAAGGCACTTTAAACTCTCTACTACGGCCAAGTACTACTGATAGTAAGTCGCAAGGCTGCCTGTTGAACACCCTCGATATTGAAATCAGTACATTTGAGACGCTCGGTGTGCTAACATAATGCTGAGTCTGCTGGACGGGAAGATATTGGCAATGCGCATCAAACGATGGACATAGTTTCAAGTTCCCTCGGACTGTGATGTGGACGAGAAGGACATCTTGAAAGGGCCGAGAGAAGATTCGACTTTGCGGAACTGCAGCCTGTTGACGAGGGGTCGACCGGTCCGACTGCCGCCGCCTGCAACAGCAGTAGTTAGTCTCCAATCAGACCATATAGAAGGAAGACGGTTGAAGCAGTTGTAGAGGATGGAACCATGACAAAGGGTGATGAGACTTGGAATATTGACTCGATGTTACACCAGTACACCGTCACACGCTGGCAAAGGTGGTATTTGGGTGCGGGCTGTCAGTATACATCGTCCCGAAGTAATCCTGTGGGTCTTTATCACTCCCGTGAGTAATACTTCATGCGCAGCTACTGGCACGCATTCAGTTGAAACCATAGACTCACCAGCGATCTTGGATCCACGACCACTGATCATGTCTTCTGCCACTGCCAAGACGAAAAAAAAACGTCAACAATAATCCCCCGTAAGACGATGCGAGGTCATACCCGGGAGATACGCGCCTGCCCGGCGGGCAGCACACTGTCACATGTTCTCTCGACGGCTCGCTTCGACTATGGGACTAGAGTGGTGCACAGATAGGTATGGAAAGCCAGACAACCGCGCTCATTTTGTCTTCATCACACTAACCTTCATGACAACATTCATTCCGTGCTCCGCCAACACGCGCGGAGCGAACTCCGATCCTCGATATGCCTCACGTTTCTTCCTTCATGCAAGACCAACTGCATCAGCAAATTTGCAGAAGTTAATCCACATGTACGCACCGGAAGTTGGATGCAAAGAGCGCTATGGTAGGCGTGCCTCCCTGGTGGAAAGGAATGTCATTAAAAGGAGGTTGTGAACGGGCACCGAGGAAGGAGAAAAGACTCACCCACGTCTTCTTCAACAACTCTGGAACGAGGTACGTTTCCCCAGCGTGATGGAACGATGCTACTGGGAATTCGAACTCATTCGTAAGCTGCATATGCCCACACATCAAGCAACCACACGCAAGTATAAATTAGAAAAAGGATTATTCTAAGAAAGATTGAACGTACACGGACGGTTCCGTCAAGATCGACGGCTTCGTAGCAATGCACAGCAAGCTTCACGTGTCCATGGAGCACATCGACAAGGGATTCCCATTGCAGGTCTTCAGGGAATGTCTTTCCCGCGAGGTCATCCCAGGAATTGGACTCTGCTTTGGCGCAGAAGGCGTCTTGAACATCACGTAGCTTTCTGGCGTGGTCATAAGCGGCACGGAAGTTCCACCCAGAGTCAAGGCGGGTTATGCCATAGACACTGGAGGGGTTTTCACCTTATGAGCAAGTGAGCGAAGAGTATGAGGACATTCATCAGAACATACCGCATGCATGTCTGTTAAATATTGTCAAGAGTGATTAGAAGACGAGTAAGAGGAGAACGAGGTAGTAAAGGCGAAACGACATATTTCATATGTCGCCAGCGGGGGGTGAGTGAGTGGTCAAAGTGAGAGCCATTGAGGGTGTAGGGTGGCTCGAGGAGCATGGAAGAAGGTGGACGCTCAGATGTAGGGCGTAGTTTCATGATAAATGTCTGACCGCCTAATTTAAGATGAGCATTCAGACGAATTATAAAGTAAGACAGCACTGACCGTTATTCAGTCTATACTGTCATAATGATATATCTATTCTGTACTGTTAGCCAGAAACCCTGATACATCATCCTGTTTCCTTGTCCATTGTCCAAATTGGATGTATCCCCTCGGTGGCTGCTTTACAGGCTTACCAATCATATAAGCGGGGGGGTCGGATACCATACACGGATATTGTCCACCCATTGGCCGGTAGGACCAATATTTGGTTCCTCTGCGTCGGCTTCCATCGATTGGATCTTTCGGCGGGCAGGTCCATTGGCCCAGCAAGACGGGCAGATCTCTGATTGTATCTGATGTGAGTGCTTGTACCTGCTTATGAGCTGCCTTTATAGTCTTTTCACTGCAAAGGTTCAACAATGCACGATTGTAGACCATGAAAACGCCTACACATCCTTCCCTGCAATCCAGCGCCCTTCTTCCACCAACCAGGCATTCTTAGTTCTTTTCTCGTCCGTTCTACTCTGATTGTAAGTATTTTTCTTTCTCAGCATACCATACCATCCTAATCCCATTCAAATCAGTACGCGTGAACATTCTCCCGACAACAAGCATTTTTTTCCATGCTCCACTCGGGCCTGTAAACGACTCCGCCCTCACGTCCAACCTCCAGTGCCCTCCCGTCACCCAACGCTTGTCAAATTCCCTCGCACATCTGATATATGATATAAATGCAAGTCGTTTTTTTCCATGGTGGTCTTTGCTGAATCCTTTCTCTCTGCACTTGCGTATTTGGTCTCTGTCACGGTCATAGTCCCCGACTCCCACGTTAGTGGAGGAGGGCTCTTGTCGAACTCAAACGTACTCCCATCTTCTAAAACCTATGCCGACTCTACCCGCTTCCTTCGGGCGTTCGTATATCCGACGGGCCGTACTCGACCTTCGTACAAGATGCATTCGCACACAGTCAACTGTACACAGCACTGTCCATGGTGCGAAATCGTCGCAACCTTTATCGTTTTTACTTACGCACGAGTGAAGAAAGACAGATGGGGAACGTAGTTGATTCTTCTAGTTTACTCTTCGTTACTATGGATAACAGTGTACGATACGACTGAGCCGTACGCAGGCGAACGGATCGCTTGTATCATGTGTAATTCATATGTTTTATGTCATTGTTTTCCTGCACACCTGTTGTGGATTTTCAACACTGATAATTAAGATCTTTGGTACTGATATTCATCGTATGTTCATGCATGCATTACAAAAAAATAATGGTAGCAAGTTATACTGAACGAGCGAGAATACAATAAACAAGTGCCCGACGACATACTACATACTACATACATCACACTTTTGCCCTCCTGCGCATCATAGTCAGTCAAGTTAAGAATGAACGTTCAATATCGATACAACGATCACTCACTTAGTAGATCCGCGGTCTGAAGAGGTCTCAGCAAGGGGGTGCTTGTTTTCTTTCCGAGAACCGCCGATCGCGTTTGCAGTGTCATTGCGTGTTGAGGGCTTGGGGGTGCGCTTAGTCCTGCGCATTTCCAGTGTGGTTCCTTCTTTTTCGGTATTGACGTCCATGTCCTCAAGACATTCACTGCCTGAGGCAGACACCAGTAGATCCACGTCCAATGAATGCATTGTGGAAGCGGCAGGAGGAAGTGTGCTGATAGTTGTTTCAGTCTGTTGGAGAGGATCAGAGCCGGTAGGCAGTACAGCGGTATCTGGAGGGGGAGTGGTGGTGGCAGCGGTGGTAGATGATGCAGGGAGAAGTGTAGACATGACTGGCGGAATGGTGATTTCCGATCCGCTTAGTCCTGATCCTAACTGAACCCCCAATTCAGTGAGAAATGCATCTAATTCTGGATTTATCCAGTCGTCGCTGTGTGAAGGGAACAAAGGTGTCACGGACGAATCCTGGTCAGGAGAAAACGAGAGGAGTTGGTCCAGGGATATATTGGGCTGTGCTGATTGCCCACCATCAGACCATAGCGATACATCCATAGTGGATAACGTATCAGAGACACTACCGCCGGCATCTGACATTGACAATGATACATCAGTCATGGATAGCAGACAGGCGGAGATACTGCGGCCCGTACCTGATGACGATACATCCCCAAAGGACAGAAGTGCACTGCCTGACTCGTATATATCATCAGAATCCGAAGGTATGTTTGACGATACATCCTCAAAGGATAGAAGTGCACTGCCTGACATATATATATCTTCAGGATCCGAGGGCGTGTTGCCACCCGTCTCGCTACTACCATCTCGCAACGCCAATGTACTAGCCTCTGCTATTATGATCGAAAGCCCCAGTCAGTTCAATGAATACAATTGGTATGGCTCGAAAACTCACGGTGTACTCGATGCAGAAAGTCTCGGAAGGGCTCCATGACACCAGTGTCAAACCCGGGATATGCCGTGCTGAAGTTGTTACCTAACTTGGTCTGACCAACATGAAAACTGGACCGGTAAGATACAAACTTCTTTCTCTGATGCATTGCAGGCTTACCTATAGACATCGATCGCCCCGCATGACTCGGGAGATGGACCCCCAGCAAGGAGGGAGAACGACATCCCAGTTGCCTCCGCCAGCCCTTTCAGGAATGAATTGGTGACTGCCGCAAGTTTGTCCAGGTTTCTTTTCGAAGCGGAGGTAAGTTGGTGATATGCGAGTATTGAACGTAATTATAAGTCACTCGGACTCGGACTCACTGTGAGTAATCAGTCACTTGGTTCTGTCCATCTTGCTTATTTTGGAGTCGCTGCTGCTTCTGGTCTTCAAGATACTGCTTCACTTGATCTTTGATATCGGGTGACTCATTGGCATATAATGCCGCGGTCTCCTTCTTCACAAGAGCAACACGCTCCCCATTGGTAAGTGTCTTGTGCTCCTGAACAGCTTTCAGGGATCCTTTAACGGTTGGCTGAACGCGAGTCATATAGAAAAGCTTCGAGTATGCCTCTTGTTCCTGGAGCATATGTGTGGGCTTTTCGCACCCAGTAATACTTCGAACCACGGCATCAATCACGTCCGTTGTATCAGCCTTGGCCTTTCTGCCAGTTTTTGAACCCCCTAGGCTATTTTTGAAGCGAGTAGATAATTTCTTGACGTGTATGTATTAGTCAAAATTTTATAGATGGGAATGACATGAGTGCTCACCGCTTTATGCGCATCACGAGCCACGCCCATCTCGCCTTCCTCCAATAATGTCAGGGGTCCCACCTGCATAATATGACGTGGCCTTGGTTCTGGGAACTCTTCGAACCATTGTTCACCGAGGTCAGCGAAGAAGTTCTTGTAATTCTTATTTTTTTCACTCTGTTTTGCCTTGAATTTTTCATACCAAGGTTGCAACCATGCCTCTTGTTCAACTGACGTCCACTTCGGAGGGGCCATGCTATTTATGTTATGTTTTAGTAATGTTCACATAGCCTATGATGTGTTTCATGTACATTATATGTTCCGCCAGGTGACCGAAATGAAAATTCGAGGAGCTAACCTTGTATGTTATTTGCAATATGCCATCATCACTATTCCACGCACAGATCAAATATGACACTAGGGTTTGACACGGGTGGTGTTACCCACTTAGTGTGAGCGGCTCTCATCTACTTTGAAGGATACTTCACGCCCACACCTGCACTCTACTTCGACGATGTTGGGTATGTCCTCTTTCCTCCATTTCTCTTTCAGAACGCTCATCTTCTTTCACCTGACCGTACCGTCCATCTCCAGGCTTTCTTAACAAAGGATACTTCACACCCATGCCTGCACTCTACTTCGATGACGTTGGGTATGTCCTCTTTCCCCCATTTCTCTTTCAGAATGCTCAAGTTACAAAATGCAGTCATGTCATGACACAGTTCACTCCAAAACTGCATATCTACATCACGTCAGTAGGCCTTCAGAGTGTCATCTACCCGTGTATTGGGTACGGGTGCCACCTGGGTCCACCCATGTCACACCCTACTTCTGTCTTGGCCACCTCTGTCTCTGGTTGTGTGCTTCTCTCAGTATGCATTGTGATGGGTGTTTGATGCATTGCTCAAAGTTTTCTGCTGATGTCAGACTGCTCCATTCAGTTTCTGTTTGTACATAGGACCCATCTTGGTTTAATTATGTAGATGAATGCTACAAGAATAACATGATTGGGTTGTCTGCATCTGTACTGTCTGAGTAGTAGGTGTCGGGGACTGGTGCTCGGCCATGCTGCTAAGATTCTATAGTAAAAGTCCGACAAAATATGATCAGTTGCAATACATCTACACTGTCCCAGATCCAATACAATTGAAAAGCTCGGTTTCAGGGTTGTTCACTTCAAGGAATACTCATTGTAGATGAGACTCATCAGTAGATGAAGTACCAGATAATACAACGGTGGGGTTCAGTAGGTTTCGGTCCTATAAAAGTCCGACGAATTTGTTGACCAATTAGTGCACACTTTCTTGCTCTGGCTTGTAACGTTAACGTCAGATGGGCAGACCAAAATTATACAACACTCCTGAAGAACGTACAGAAGCTAAACAAATACAAAGACGTTTGCACTATACACGGTATGTCCATGTTCTTAAAGTTGGTACTTACGAGAGTCTACTATGACACAGCTCATATATTTATAGGAACAAATCTGCAATCAGTTCCAGGTGGAAAGACAAGTATCGTGCTCAAAAAGTTAGGCACAATGATACAGATGTCTTGCCCTGCAGCCTGAGTACAGTGTCGTTGAGTCCGTCATCTAAATCAATGGTGTGAGTTCCAACTATTCCAAACTCGAGTACATTACTATATTTTTGGGCGCTTTCAAGCCATGTTGTACAGGATCAAAGTCCCTCACAGGATGTACATAGCATTACTGAACTGACAAAGAAGAACATGAAAACCCGTCGCTGCAAGCAAGATCGCCTGACGACATATCTCGGAGGTGAACCTCACGACATCATTGACGCCCTATTGCTGGAATACTTAGAGATGAGGTCATCGGAGAAGCTTCGGGCAGCTGTAGGAGTGATCAAAGAAATTTTCCTCGAGACTCGACAGATAGAAGACAACTTACTTATGCAGGGAGTTACTGGCAAAAGGTACACTATGGCCTGTCTTGCTACGAAAAACATCAAGGACGTGCTCTCTGCACTAGAAGATGTTCTATGTGATGTTCTGGTCAATGGTACGGACTTGCAACAGAAATATAACGCCAACGAGTTCTTATTTCAACAAATATGGCAGTAGTTGTTGAACGCTCATCTTACATATGTACATACTTGCATTCATAAAATCTCGACTGTGTTCAAATTTCATATTAACATGAGTACTTCAAGGTCTATTTTTACCATAGAGATGGTGGGCCATTGGGGTACTTGACACAACAGCCGTCAGGAGTCCCACAACAACCTGAACAGCCATACATGGTACGAGTGCGTCTTGGATTAAGCCATGCCCACCACATCCAGCTCACTAAGATCTAACCATTGATTGGTCGTCATCAACTTGCAAATGAATATCATAGGTATGACTTACATCTCCATGTGCTCGTTCAGCTGATTGCAGCTCCTTCTCTTGATCTTCAGTCAGTTCCGCCTCCTGCTCAGGCCAAAGCATGTCCTGCTCAGGCCATATCTCCAACCATCTGTTCAATAACTCCACTGCAAACGTCTTAGGTGTTGGGATTGGGAGCAGTCGAAATTCGGTTAGGCGAGGCATCAGCCATGCGTGTTGGTCTTGGTTGGGCTGCCACCGTTTTGGCATCTACTCACCATCTTGTTAGCCTGAACTCTGGAGCGAACGTTCAAACGTGAACCCATACCTCTGTTTAGAGCGCAAGTGAATATGAAGCACCAGCATTGACGTATGGTTGAACTTTTAAGGTTAGTTCTTCATCCACTTTGATATATCGCCATCTAATAGAGGCATTCTATGTAACTCGATATATCATCTGGATGGATGCTGATTCTCCTTTTATTATCGTAATCTTTGTCGCACAATCACCCATAGGGATGTATCCCTGCGACTTCTAGCGCTGTCATCAGGATGTTCACTACCACCTTTCAAGCAAACTGTCTGTTATGTCTGCTCCGAGTGGGGGTCGCCCATCCAAGCGCCCCAAACTTATCCAGCACATCCGTCGTGACGACACTGACCAGGTCAATACCAGACACCGGAACTTCAGCTTGCAGGCAAATGGCAACTTCAACCTCCGAACGTCTTACCTGTCTGCTCCCAAACCTGCCGCGATAGAAGACAAGCAAGTGTCGTCTCAATATGCTCATAGTGTGGACCCTTGGAATGAGCTTCAGCTAGAAGATTCACTGCCTCATTTCGATGAGCTGGTTCAAGCACGGCGCCGGAGAACACCAGGAGTAAGTCCTCCATTTCTGTT
The DNA here is from genome assembly GCF_016647625.1 of Suillus subalutaceus. NCBI lineage: Eukaryota > Fungi > Basidiomycota > Agaricomycetes > Boletales > Suillaceae > Suillus > Suillus subalutaceus. The sequence continues at coordinate 5,194 of NW_024540487.1, read as the reverse complement.
TGTTTTCAGTACTTATTTGTGATCATCTAGGATGATCCCATCGCCCTTTGGTTGCCAGAACACGAAACATACTTGGATGAACTCATTTGTCTGGAAGGGCGAGGCAAGAGTGCTGGTGAACCATGCTCATGTGGGGAACTTTTCCCGTCATTCAGATGTCAAGATTGTCTGTCCCCTCTTCTATCTTGTCGTGCATGCATCTTGCAGTCACACCTCAATACGCCATTCCATAGAATTGAGGTTGGTTATTTTCCTTTGTACTGTTTCTGTGTTTAATTTGTTGCGCTTTAGGAATGGATGGATGGATTTTTTCATGCCATGACCCTCAAATCTTTAGGGTTCCGTATTCAGCTGGGTCACAGGTTGGGCGAAACATGTTGTTGGCCGAGGCCTGCCTTTGATGATGACTTTGTCATTATCGACACTCACGGTATCCATGAAGTCGGCCTAGACTTCTGTGGCTGCGAACATGAAGCCTCTCACTATAAACAGTCACTTCAGGCGCGTTTATTCCCTGCAACAACCACTGATCCTAAAACTGCTGCAACCTTTGGCGTCTTGAAGTTTTTTCACTTGCTCTCATTCAAGTCGAAAGTATCAGCATACGAGTTTTATCATAGTTTAGCATGCCAGAGTGACAATACTGGTATCACGCCAATACGAGTAGGTCACCTTTCCTATGTTTTTATGGAGTTATACTAATTACTCATACTTCATCTAGGATCGCTATTCCATCTTCCTTAGGATTGTGCATGAGTGGAGAAACCTTCGGTCACTGAAGCGCTGTAGAGACTCGCGTTTCTGCAGGCTCATATGGGCTCATATTATGAATTCTGATGACTGGCCTTCACGGCACAACTCGCACCATCACCCTCTAGTCATTCCCTATAGAGCGCACCACTTTCCCGCAGAACGCGCCATAGGCGCGACACTTTCCCACACAACGCGCAGTATTCCCGCGTGCGCGCCTTGCGCGCTTTCTCGCGCTTAAGCGCACTATGTCGCACATCATCCAGGAGCATCCATCCATCGTCCAACCAGTCCCTTGGTATGTCCCTTTTCGTTATCTGACCATATTTGGCATATTACACTTCCCATTTCGTCATGGACCCTTACTTTACATTACTTTACATCACTAACATACTTAGAGTGCTCCCTATTCGGCTCCGAGCCCTGGGAGAGCGCTTAGGTAGAACTTACATACTTTCATGTTCGTTTTACACCGAACAATACCACCTTACCTTCCTACCACTCAGTATCTATCACCAGTTAGCTCCATGCAATGCATGTGTCCATCATTGTTTTGAGGCCCTAGCATCAGTCTATAGCTAGTGGCACTATCAGTATCCGTCTAGATCCGCGCTTTCCCTCTTATCAGTCTCAGTATACATCTTTTACACCTGTGCACTGCTTGCACTACCTTCCCGCGCTCCGCGCACTTTCGCACTTCGCTTTCCCGCGCGCGCTTTCTCACGCTTTCACCGCCATTCACCAGGGTTGTTCAGCATCATTCCGTGGATCCTTGCTTTCCTTGCTTCCCCTTTAGGGTCGGACGTTCTTGCATTCTGCGAGTATAGCAGCTAGGCAGAGCTGAGACTCACTTATACTGGCTGAGCACTTTTCTTATATGTGCCTGCCAGGTTGTGATACCCACAGTGCGCTGGCCATGGCCATGATCCAGCAGGCATCAAGGCAACTCAAGAGGGCGAACTTGTTCTCCTATGTCCAGCATGCCCGTACCCTGGAAAAATTTACCTGACAGTTGGGAAGCCTCAAGTCAACCATAAGTTATTTTATCGTCAGTGGCAGAATACATGCTAACATGTATTCAGATGGATGTACAGTGTTTTTCTCGCAATCGATGCGAACTTTCGTCTTAAGTGCCGAGCCATCTCTTCCGACAGCAAAGATCCAGGTCTCAGCAGTGGGTGGGGCTACTTTGTCGACGAGAAGCATTATAAGGCCCATATAGCTAATAGTTCTGCCGTCGTACAAGAGGTATGTGCGTGATTAAATTATATCCGTGCCCACAAACTAAAGTAGTGTTAACAGAGGAGCACTTGTGTGAGCCACAATGCCGTGAACATGGCGGACACAAAAATGTCGAAAGGGCTTGCTGCCACAGGTGTCGGTACAGTTGACTGTGCCCGACATGACATGAAACTAGCAAATGGTGTGGGAGATTTACAGAAGGGCAAAAGGTACGTGTTCTTCGGTCTGTATTTTTTGTGCGCTCACAGCATCACACTTCAGATATTTGAATATGGACTACCTCGTGTTTTCGGCGTTGTCGACATTTGCAAACCTCAAGGTCGTTAATTTTTCTTATGATATCGCGTGCCAATGGCACAAGAAACTTTGGAGCCGCGTCCCTTCCCTCCCACTACGCCTTCAATCAGATCTCATCGGGAAGACATACCGGTTTTTTGTACCAAAATTTCATCTTGCGGCTCACATTGAAGCTTGTCAGACTATGTTTTCGCTCAACTGGTCTCCTGGCATTGGCTGAACAGATGGGGAAGCCCCTGAACGTGGTTGGGCGAACATTAATCGTGTTGCTACAAGTACTAGAGAGATGGGTCCTGGAGCACGTCAAGATACTCTGGACGACCATTTCGGAGACTGGAACTGGAAGAAAATCACATTGCTAGGTATGTATTTTGTCTTATTGCTGACATATTCATCTCACATCTTGGCATCAGGTCGAGTGATGTCATGGAAGGCTATTGAAGCAGTCCGCGCCGAGCAAGAGCACCAAATCGCACTATCTGAGCTCGAAGGTTCAATTTGGGAGTCCGAACTAGGTGCCTCTTTGCTGGCAAAATGGAGAGACGAGATAGAGGCTTGGGAGATGGACCACACAAAATCCAATCCTTTCGAGAGACATGTTGACAGTACATGTTCATTTCTTCTACAGCAGTTGCATGTTACTGATACTCTAGTAGCTATGACACAGGCAGCTGTTCGGTTGGAGCTCATGAAACAAGATGCCAAGGAGTTGGAGGATGGCACTTTTGTGTCTCTTCACTCTGAGGTATCTCATAGTATTCTCATCAGCACCGGTATTGACCTTGAGCATGCACAGTGAGTGAATCGATGACACGACAAATATGCACTTACATACTTTTTGAGACGTCGGTTATGCGCAGACGCAGGACTACTTGGTCAACACCCGACTGACACTCAACGCACACACCTTTTGACTCGTAGCAACGCACTCCTTCGCCGCATAGACACTTGGACCAATATTCAGACTCTGTACATACCATCAGTCACAAACCTCCGTGCCAATGGGTTGATTGACTCATCTCTGAGCAACGGCAGCGATGACAGTGGCTGTCCCAGGCCAAATCCTAACTCCGGAAAGGCTGAAGACTCCCAGCTCCTTCTGCCCTCTGAGATTTGTGATCATGTACAGTGTGATCACAAGCTCCTCGATGCAGAGTGGTCTCTCCGGCTCGCACAGGCTAATGATGCACTCAATGAGTGTCACACTCATATTTGCCTTCGACAGCAGCTGGTGCAATTCAAAAAACACCATGTACGCGGCCAAAATCCCAGCACTTGCGCAAGGAAGACACTCACATATTGCAGTAACATATCTCCGTATTATACGAGTGGACGGACGTGCATAATATCCCGTATGATACGGGCCAGCGGACCATGGGCCGAGGGTAGATATATCCTCGACTGTGACGGATGGGCCGGGAGTGTTATTATTCCCGATGGAGACGGGTGGGCCCAGGTGGGGAATATGTAAAGTAGATGGGTGGGCCGATGGACATGAATTTTCAATAGACGGATCGGCCGAGGTAGTTGGATATTATGTAGATGGGTGTACCAAGGTAGATATGTATCAAATAGCCGGGTATATCAAGGGTGCTTGTTATCACATAGACAGGTGGGCCCAGATATATATCATATTAGACGGGTGGGCCGACGAATTAATATTATTTTGTAGACGGGTGGGCCGAGGGAGCGGTAAAAGATGTATTATATACAGGTGGGCCGACGGGAGACATATATTGCATAGATGGGTAGGCCGACGTGGGGGTATATAAGATAGACGGGTGGGCCCAGGAGAATGATAATTGTAGACATGATGGAGCTCAGCTAGTTGTATATCATCCAAATCAAAGGAGGTGATTATTCAAAGTCATCTAATGATGTGGTATGGCACGGAGCTTTGCAAAGGGGTGAAGTGGAAACTCGAGCGAAGTGTACCGAGTTCCGAGACCCGGGTCTCGACAAACAAATATGTGATGTCCAGCACACTTCCGATCATCTGGTATCTCATTGAGCAATGGATGATAATAGATCTTTGAAAGCCAACATCATCCAAGCCTACCAAATGCCAAATGCCAAGTTCCGACCACCGAAAATTGAGTGAAGTGTACCAATATCTGAGCCCCAACTATCGAATCCCGAAAATCGACCATCGAGTCCCGACTATCGAGTCCCGACTACCGAGTCATGAAACCCGACGCCTGACCATTGAATCCCGACAATCGAGTATCGAGTCCCGACCAACGAGTCCCGTATATCGAGTCCCGACCATCGAGACCCGAGACCCGATGCCCGAGACCCGAGACCCGACGCCCAAGACCCGAGATTCGAGACAAGTTCCAACTATGGTGTCCCGGGTATCAAAATCGAGTGAAGTGTACCGAGATCCGAGGCCCGGGTCTCGACAAACGAGTATCTGACATCCAACAGACTTCCAATCATGTGGTATTTCATTGAGCAATAGATGATAAGAGAAATAGATCTTGAAAGCTCAGATCATCCAAGGCTCCCTTATCTGATCCTCTCAATCTCCACCCCCTTTAACACCAAAGTGCGGACATTCAGGATTCAGCTTCTGATCTCACAAGATCAATTCAATCATGGATGTTTCTTCCACTTCCGATGATGAAATAACCCTCTTGCGCACTTGGGCCCTGACTGTCACTCATGTGGCATGTGATTATACGGAACAGAAATTCAATGCAGAGAAGACAGGAGGAGACCCAGTTATACCTTCTCCAAACCTAGACACTGATCTGGTGATGGCTTGTGATCAATTGGTTGATCGGCTCATAAAGGCATATAAAAATCCCAGTGAGTCTTCCTGCAGATTCGGAAAATTCGTTTTATCAGTCAAATTGCTTCATCACAGTTCAGATGCCGATTGATATTGCAAGATATAGCAAAT
>NW_024540486.1:0-62259 GCF_016647625.1 Suillus subalutaceus | reverse complement strand
CATTTTGACGAGACTCTCTCAATGCGTCCCTTCCCCGATAGTGATGATGATGATGATGATGCACCAGTCGCACCTGAACCTGCAGCTCCTCCTGCACAAGCTCTCCCTTCCCAACGTGTGCCAGCTCCCCCTCATGTTGAGGTTATTCGCCGGTCCGGTCGCATTCCTGTGCCACGAACAAAGGCCAGGCTTTCAGGACGGATTGTGGCTGACAAGGTGCTTCTCGCTCGCCAGCGCAATATCTGTGCAGCTCGCTTAAATGGAGTCCCTCCTCCTGCTCCAACATTCGATCCTGCACCTGCTCCCATCGTTCCTGTCCCAACCGCAATGCCAGAGCCTCCACCTCCACCTCCTGTCGACCCCGATGCCATTCCCCGGACGACGAGGGTGGGTTTCCTCAGGTAATCGCCTCTCTCATCAGACGTCAGGTCGCCGCCTATCCATTCGGAGCGACACCCGCTGTAACCCTCTCACTCCTGGATACGACATGAGAATCCCACAGCGACTTTCGACGAGGCGATGCGACGGTTCTGATAAAGATCACTGGCTGGCTGCGATGCGTAAGGAGATCAATCTGATGTCAGAAATGAGTGTATACGAGCTGGTGGAGCTTCCTACGGACCGTCGGGCTATCGGATGTAGCTGGGTACTGGAATTTAAGGAGGATTTGAAGGGTGGGCCTGTGTTCAAAGCACACTTAGTCGCACAAGGGTTCTCTCAAATTCCGGGCATCGACTTTGGCCGGACATTCACGCCAGTCGCAAAATCTGCGTCAATTCATGTTCTGGCAGCTTATGCCACCATGCACGACTGGGAGCTCAACTGTTTCAATGCACGGCGTGCCATTCCTCTGGGGTAAGCTGCAGGAAGACGTCTATATGCGTCAGCCCCCTGGTTTTGAACGCATGGGCAACAACTTACAGCACCTTGTCTGCCACTTACTCTCATCCCTCTACGGTCTCAAAACAGGCTGCATACGACTGGTACGAGCTTCTACGCGAGTACTCACCCGCCTTGGATTTCTCCGCTGTGAGGCCGACTACACCGTCTTCATCTTCGACCATGTCACGGCGAGGGGGTGAGGGTGATTTGCATTATTGCTTGGCACATTGATGACGGACTTGCGGTTCGAACAACGTCCCTCCTGGACTGTACAGGCTCAGATAGCTGAAAGGTTTGGGATCACTGACCTCGGAGCAGTCACCAAGTACTCGGTGTGCAGTTCATTCAAGACTGTAAGACACTTGAGTTGTGGATGCATCAGGAGGACTACATCCTCTATCTCCTGGAGGAACATGGCATGGCCGACTGCAATCCGGTGTCCTTGCCATGGATCCGAACTTTCCTTTTGGTCGTCCAACGATGTTCACCCTCACGTTGACGACCTTCAAACTGAATATAGGAAAATCGTCGGAACTCCTCTATCTCACGATGTACACTCGGCCTGACATTGCGCTAACCGTCATGCGACTTGCTCAGCACAATGTCTCTGCAGAACCACAACATTATGCCGCAGATCGAAGCATGTCCTATGCTACCTCATGGCACCATTCATATGCCGCCCACTACGGAGGAGAAGGCATCAATCGAGAACTACACGGATTCAGCGACTCAGACTGGGCGTCATGTCCCGAGGACTGGATCTCTATCACCGGATAGTTCTGGTTTCTGAATGGGGGGCCCATATCACACTCTGCTAAGAAACAAACGACTCATGCCCTCTCGTCCACCAAGGCTGAATACATGGCACTCATGGTGGCCATTCAAGATGGACTCTGGCTTCGTCTCTTTTCGGCTGCCTCCTTTCCTCTATCACTGCCACTTCGCCCTTTGTTCCGACAATGCTGGTGCAATTGCGCTCTTGAAGGAGGCAGCCAACCATATCCGTACAAAAACACATCGACTTGCGTTATCACTTCATCTGTCGCCACATCGAGGACAAGACATTCCTGCCCGTGTGGCTGTCAACTCACAAAAATACTGCCGACATCTTCACAAAGGTCTTACCGCGTCCTGCATTCACACATCACCATTCCAGACTAGCGTTAGTATCACGTTGAGGGGGTGTTTTGTACACCACTTTAGTGTCTCATTGAGGGGGTGTGTTGGATGTACAACATTGACACATTCCCGTTTCCTCTTTCGTCTCGGTCTTTATATTATAGTTTATAATACCTTTGTTTCTCGTTGTTTGTACCTCAGTGGTTCTCTTCCAGACACTGAGACTTGTTCTATAGGTACTGTTAATGTTAGCGGTTCTCTTCCAGACACTGAGACTGTTCTATAGCCTCTACTTTTAACACATTATTGTGTGGGCCCATGGGTACATCAGGAAAAACTGTTGTTCTATATAGGTGCTACGGTCTGTGATAGCTAGTATAGTGTTGTATAGACTATAGGCAGCTGTGGGGCTCTATACAGCACTATAGAAAACTTCATGTGATATAATTAAAAGAATTTTACCATAAAGTTTGATATGCGTATTTGGAAGTAAAACAATTAAGAAAAAAGGTATCACATCTATCTAAAACACTATCTGAGGTCCATTCAATTGGTAAAGCTGTACGTCCAAAGTTTGGTATGAGTTGGCATGTCTGTCTAATAGAAGATAGAGATATAACTTGGCCTGGGGTAAAGCCATCTGCGTTAGATAGACATTTTTTGACAAGATACATTTCATGATAATCTTCAGCAGCAGGCTTTAAAGGTGCATACCACTCAACATAAGCCAGTGGATCCTTAGTCCAAGCAGGAGTAACGGAGCCATATACTTGTGAAGGTAATTTGAAAATGACCTTCAAGCGACCAATTCTTGTACCTATAGGTAGGGTTAAATTACTCACTGGCATAGAATATTTAATAACTTGAAACTTACCTTTAAGACCAGTGGTTTCACAATCTGAAGTATCCATCACAACCACAGTGTCAAAGCGTGCAGGTTTACCTCCTAAAGAGGGTTTGGCTTTGACTGTATCTGTCTCCTCCTGATCAAAATCATTGTCGTTTCCTAAGGAGTCAAGACAAAACTTGAACCCATGATAAATGTCTATATGGCTAAAAGGTAGATCCATGTGTCGTAGTCGTCCTCTTGAGTGTGGATCAGAAAGCTGTGAATTGAGATACGAAATAAGATCTTTCTTGAAGCCTTGACAGTTATGATCTTGAATGACATCCAGAATGTGTCGCCTAGCTTGATGAGGTCTCTTGGTTAAAAGGAGTCTTTGATCCCCAAATCTAGAGTGCGCAAACTCCTCCTCCTCATCCTCCATAGACATTTTCAGATAACTCTGAAAGGAGGAAACCTTTTCCCTTCTAGTTAGCCATGCTATCATCTGAGGCTTCTCATTTCTGCCATTTGACGCATACCAAGCTTCCTTGCAGAAGTCTATATGAAACCTCTCAAACATCTCCGTATTATAGTTGTCGGTGGTGCCAAAGTTTTTGATGTTCTCCAAATAATGTTGCAGAGAGTGGAATTTTGGGATGTCTAGGTCGTCTCTGACTCCAAGATTGATAATAACCTCCTTGTGTTGGTGGAAGTCCTCTAGAGCCTTTTGCATATATTGGAGAGTGGTGTCGTCATGAGTTGGATATTGAGCCAGATATATGAAATCCAGGAGGGAACGATATGCCTGGATAACTCCTCTTGGAACCTTGCCAATAAGACAACCTAATAGCACTCTAGCCATATGTTTTCTCTCCTTGCCTCCTATTTGACCCATACCAGACCAACCATTATGAAAGTGTCGTACACCATAACAGGGGGGGAGTGCTTTTATACGTCGGTCCAATTCTTCTTCATCCATAAGTTCTTGACACCACTCCACAATATGTTTGAATACTCCTTGATATAATTGATGGAGAACGTCTGATGTTATTGCCAGGTGGATATCACAAAGAGGAAAATCAAGCCAGAATGGCTCAAAGACACCTCCTGCAACATCTTGTGACATGCAGTGCTGACGAAAAGCTGCATTGGAATTTGTGTTGGTATTGGCTTCATTGATGACAGAGGTTGTCCATGACTGCGTGCGTCTAGCAAATTGTTGAACTTCTGCTAACTGGTCCGCTCTAGCTTTGCACTTAGGACAAGTCCCGTACTTGGAACATGTAGCCAAGCATTGCTCTGGATAGTCGGCCACATAGCAAGCTATAATGGGAAAAACTAGACGGACTAGGCCATCCCCTCCTGTAATCTCTACTCCAGTCCTTCCTGCCTGCTTCAATGGCTCCAAAATGATGCGTAGGGATTCATGGAAAAGTCTTTGAGTTCTAGAAGACGCTTCTTTGACAGACAGCTCCTCCTTCAACACTTTATCCACTGATAAGTAGCCTATCAGTATACAGGCATGTTGTCCAGGTTTACGTCGCATGGCTCTGGGTATATTTCCCAAAGTTAAGTACAGGATGTGCAGATTTTGATGCTGAAGACTCGTGTGAGCTGAGTTTTGTCTGAGGCAATGATAACAGGTGCTACAGATGCTCCGTCAGGTAGTCTATCCTGCAATGTCATTAATTGAAATGTTACGTTCTCCAAGATAATCTTACACCCACCTGAACAGCATGCCACCATCTTCCACTCCACATTTCATTATAGATCCTGGTTGAATGTGTAGAGTCGGTGAATATAGTTGATGGTTTGTAGACTATATCCCTAGCGTGCGCAGGATTACCCAATAATGCCTGGATAGCATCTAAAGGGTTTCTATAGTGCAGCTCATGCTTATGTTGAGGCTTATCATGGAAGGCAAGATGGGTTGACTGCCATTTAGCACGAGCTGGGATACTGTCTACAGTTTGATGGAGTGATCTAGTATTGTGATACTGAAGCCCTAGACGTTCTCTAACCTAAATGCACATTAGTTGATATGAAAACTTCATAAATGCTCAATACACTTACCCCTGGAATAGCCAATAATCTGTCAAAAGCCTTGTGTCCTATACCCTCTTGCACTGCCCAACAAGCCACCTCCCAGTCCAAACGCGAAGCAAATGGATAGAATAAACGATCTTCTTCCTCCATCTCTATTCCGTTCATCTCACCATCATCATCTCATCTTCTGTTAAACCAAACTTCTGACGCCATTTGGCATGTAAGTTTTGGTCAATGCGTATCACTTTGCCAGCATGAGGATGCCACTCTGTCACCCTATCATCTTCCTCAGTCTGGCAGGGAGCGGTGCATGCCCTGGATGGCCCAGGGACTCCTGGCTGTTCCAGTGGATCATCTATGTCCATAAAGCCCTGGTCAGCATCCATCCATTGGGCCTGATATTGACAGTAAGCCCTCCCTCTTCCAATATAAAAATAATGGAGGCGCTACTCACCCTGAGCATTTAGTGGTATTAGTTGAAAAAGCTCATCATCTACTTCATCCACCATTGTGGTTTGATAGATCCTCCATTGAATCTGGGTTGGTACTACTCCCATCTTCGGTATCCAACTCACGACATTTTCCTGCCTTGTACACTTGCAGCTGGTGGCATTTCGAAGGTGAGCATTAATGCCTTTAGGAGTACTAAAGATCGTGTACAAAACCAGATGCTGGACATCTATAAGGCATTGAGGCCTCAGCCAACATACGCATGTGGGATACCATGTATTTTGAAATAGAACAGGGGGATTGACGTTGGTGGGACTTCTTCAGTTTTGATAACCTTTAAGCTGTGTCCAATACAATGAGTTATATTTAGGTCGTACTTATTTCTGGCCCAAAGCTACGCCAAAAGCATCATTGGAAATACAAATGTTCTAAACAAACTGCGTGATGCTTACAGACAACAAGGAAAACGTGATGCAAACAGACAACAGGCAATCAGGTAAAAAAGAGCAGGAAACAATGGGATAAGGCATATATGAATCAAATAAAGATAAAAGAAAGCGTCCAATACTCTCTACACAGTAGCCCCAATGACAATCACTAAGCGCAAAAGGAAGTCAACATGCAAAATCCAGCCCGCCACTTCGCTGCCACTGACACGGGCGGGTGCAACAAGCCTAACTCGATCGCGAGTCCGCATTCCTGAGCCCTTCAAAACTTTTGATGAGCTTGCTGGAACCAAGCGCTCGCTCGCTCTTCATCAGGGGGGCAGGGCATGCGCGCAAATAAATTGGATGCAATGTTGGCATTTGTGCGCCCGATCTGGTGATGCATAATATTCATACAGCAATTGCAGGTAAGCGACATGAACTGGTGGCAACTCCTGGGGCGCCTGTCGCATTACGCCCACTCTTCCGTCATGGGCACAGGCTTGCAGAGATCAGGATGATCTGTAGTATAGAGAGTCGAGTGCCACGCTGGATGATACGGATCATGCCTGCATGTGTGACTGCCTTCTCATAAAAGAGAAGATCCCGCATCTCTCTCAACATCGTTTTTGATAGCCTCACAGGACCACTCTCTACCCAGCCGCCCTTCCAGAAGTCGAAGAAACCATCATGATTGCAGAAGAAAGCGCTCCTTCCTTGCCGCCTCACGCCAGATTGCAACTTCCTCTGTCGCATTTTCTAGCCAGATCCCAAGGTAATGATCGGATTCTTCTGGGGCGTCTCTGCCTGGAAGTGGCTTCAAGACGTATGGTTCGTTGAACATGAAGGCAAGGCTGAGAATGACGTAGTAGTAACCTTCCAGGTCGTGTGCCACAACGCGTGGAACAGGCGCTGCAAACCTGGTTTGGTGAGCAAACATGGAATCCACAGCCATCCATGCTCGTGTACCCTGTCAATAATGTACCATTAGGAAGAGATAATGATAGTGGTTGATGCACTAACCGTCAGCTCATAAAAGACCCCCACCAGTTCTCATCACCATTAGCGAAATTCTGCAGGTCCTCTTCCACATTGGAAGCACCCCTGCCGACACCCATTGATTTGAAACGAACCCTTTGTCCTCTACCTGTTACCTTCGCCACTTCAGGAAGTGCGCGTTTCTTTGAAGTGCTGGGTTCTGGATTTGCGATGCTACTGGATCCCCGCTTTCGCTGAACTTGAGCGACAGCCCCTGCGGGAAGCACACTGGAACCAGCATCAACTTGCTGACCTGCAGAACGAGTTTTAGCAGCTTTGCGTTTGCGAGGCTTGCGAGTTGTGGCAAAGGGTGTGCAGGGGCGACTGGAATGGCCGGAGTGCTCTGTGTAAGCAGAGGTAGGGGAGACGGGATGGGAGAAGTGGGTGAGGTGTGAAGGACAGCAGCGTCTTGAGGAGGTACGGATGACGGGGTGAGAGAACTGGGTGTGGTGTGAGGGAGAGCAGCGTCTTGAGAAATCAGGAGGCAAGGAAGGGCGTGTGTTGTCTTCAAAGATCTTGGGTGGGAGCGGGTCCTCGTGAGGAAATGTCTTGAGGGGCCCAGGAAGCAAATGCGTGGTCGAATAGCAAGCCACGTCTGATATTGCTATTGTTTATGTGACCCCAGTCAGACTTGTCGGGATGGACAAGTCCCAAGTTCCACAGCGAGGTATCTGCTTGCATGAACGATAGAGGGAATAGCTCATCACTCTCAGAGCCATTGTCTGAGATGCGGTATGGTGAATAGGCTTGACCATGTGCTGTGCGATACATTCAGTAGCAGCTGAGACCAGTTATTGTTGATACTCACCCCAGATACAGTCCATGACACCCGTCAAAGCTTCATAGACGCATGAAAATTCATAGATTGGCGCACATAGAGGGTATAAGAAGTGTCGAGTAAGAATACGCTCCTGGTAAACTTCCCGATCCATGCGTTCAAGTCCCTGATCATGCTCGGCATCATGAGCTTTAAGACTGGATGTCAGGCTGTGACGAGCCAATGCGAGTGTTGGAACATTCCAGGAAAGCCGATTGTGCACGGTGCTCTGCCACGGTAGAGCCTGGGCTTCCTTGTATTTCAAGGCAAGTGCCGGCGGACAAATGCAGGGGGGACAAGCACAAGTCCCTCAAAGAGAGATCGAGTTACGCCCTGAACACCTTTCAATCGTAGATAGTTCAGGACCATGCCTTCTGTATGAGGCGTTGCGAGATCCAACCAAGTATCTTTGACAACAATCGACTCCATGTCAGCCATGCCCTTCAACCATTTCTGCAAGGCCTCGCCGTTCGGCCCGTTTCTCAATGCTTGATTGATCCGATCTTTGGGTAATGTGACCCGACGGACAACAGTGCCATGGCCATTGAGGTTGTTGCTGATGAATAATACCATATCGATCGGTACCTTCCCAAAGTGTTTGGTTTGGATGAAACGAATGTCGCTGTTAGGGTTGTGGACGATTGTGGGGTCGAATCCCAGTAGACCTGTTACCAACAGTTGTCATGTTTGGAAAACACATAGATTTATGATTGTACACACCGCGATGGGCCAAAGATAAGTACAATACCAGCCTGAAGTATTCCTCACTATCTTCATGTATCCCTAATACGTCAAGACAAACAGATCCACCACGATCAAAAAATACGAAGGTAAACTGGGCACCAAGGAATTGCAAGACCGGGGCAAAAGTACGGGAATCCTGACTGGCGTACATTGTATTTGCCCGTTTCGCCACCTCATCATACCATAGCGGATTTTTGATGTCAACGCCACTCTTCTTCATCTCGCCAACGGTAGTGAGGTTACGCCAATCTTCAGGTAAGTCCGAATCAACGAGGATGATTGTCGGGTTTGCGATCTTCAGCCGAGCCTGGAAGGACCTTCTGACAATACTCGGCGGACCACTTTCGATGGATATGAGACGGTCGAGTAAGGTTAGCACCTCTTCTTACCAATCGATTCAAAAAAATGGCCATAAGATCTTCGGTACTTGGCCCGTTACTGCGTGTGGCGTGGTGGGGTTGTGTAAGATCTGGACAGGCTATCGCTGGCGTCCAATGATCTATGTATCCGCGTAAGCTGACATGATGTATAATGGAATAGGGAACTCACTGTTCTGGTCGAGGAACCCTTTCACACGAAATATCTTCAGAATCTCCTTCACACAGCGGGGTCGGGTAGGGTCCTCCGGCCAAACAAGATTCTGAAAGAGTACTTCGTCGGCGTCCCAGCTCCTGGATAATCCTGCGAGTGACGTCCTTCGCATCGCTTGCGGGCATCTCAAAGTAGCCCTTGTAAGCTTCCTCACTGTCCTTAATCTGACCCTTTGGCTGAAGGTCGGCCTTGAGTTTGCGGGCCTGCGCTACCACTTGGTTTTGGTACTCGTCGTTGTCGGTCTTGGCTATGATGCCTCGCGATTGGACCTTATCCATCAAAAATTAGCCACAATCAATGGTATGACTCTCCTTGCTCACCGATTTATATGACCTTTGTTTCAGGTGGAAAAAGGGCACAAATGAAGACATTGTATGTCGCAGAAAGTGTTTGAATGGCAGGATGAGGACACAAGCAGAGTTGGTTGTCAAGATGTAGAATGCACAGTGGCGGGGCGCAGGGACAGGATTTACTGAAAGGTTTATCGATGGGATGACAAACAAACATGAGTACTATTGCAAGGGGATACCGCGATAGAAGCAGATACTTACGATTATTATTTTTTCAGAACTTGAATTCAAACACCAGTGGCATTGGTGAGTAAGGAGCATTGCGACCGTCGCTCGATATCGAAGTCTTGTCATGACGCGACACATGGGTGAAGCCCATAAGGCGGAAGAACATGATTGGTGGAAAGCGCATGCCGGGCCCCTCCAATCACGGTCCGAACCCTAAATTATGGTCATTCTTTTCGACAGTTGTTCACATGCACGCACTTCATATGATGTGTTATCAAAAGGTGGAAAAACATGCAATGAATTTTGATTTAAATGACAATGCATTATCTTAGTTTTTTTCAATAATGAAGTATAAAGTCACCTTGAGTCATTTGTAAACCGCCAGACAGGATAGGACAACTTGTGAAGTGATGGGAATGCGATGAACAACGGAGGTGATGGCATAAGCTTGATGATTTGTAATATCTGTGCAAAGTAAAGTTTTGGCGCTTAGCGCTTACGCACAATTCAATTCAATGGAATTGTCTGGATCCAGCACAGGGCCCGTGCCCGTTCGCACCCTTACTTATTCTGCTAACAACCTCTTATGTTTATTGGAAGACAGCGCCGATGATCTTATGCAGATGTTGGAAAACAACATGCCTCTGACCCCCGCATTGCATGCCCTCCATGAATACATGTTTCTCCTGGGTTATGGTCAAGGGGCCTTAGCAGATAACGGTGCGTATATCAGATCAATTTGACACCCTTTAATTTGACACCCGCATCACATTTAGCGATAACGCAAGATTATCCTTTGAATCCTTCCCTTCCAACACCCAGCCCTACTGCAATGCTCACCCCGATGCATCCATCCCTTTCAACACCCAGCCCTACTGCAACGCTCACCCCGATGCATCCACCCTTCTCCCAGGGAATTGATCCGCGCTGCTTCCTTCCCACTCCAGCGTCCACCCCCACTTCTCTGCACTCTCATTCTGTCACATCTGAAACGTCAGTTGCAGCAGACAGCGGAATGACCCGAGAGAAACTCCCTGTAACATCTACAGCTCGTCGGAGGCCACGCTGTAACGCTGAGGTCGATAATGATTCATACTATCCCCCCAAAAAACTTCGTCTCACCACCGACATCCATCAAAGTACTCTTGCTGCAGGAGGGGAGCCCCCTGGGCCTGGGTTTGACCCCAATCTACCATGTGTTGCTAATGCTAATCCCGACGATTGTAACCGCGGTGCACGTCGGTTACGAATACGTAGAGCTTGAGCTGCCGCTCGAGCTCTAGCTATGAAGGATGTTTTGCGCCCCAGAGAGGAAGAAGAGGAATGGGAGGCAGATGGAGAGGAAGTGGGGGCGGATCAGATGGGGGCGGAGGAAGTGGGGGAAGTGCATGAGCATGATGCTGGTGACTCAGAGCAAGCCGTCAGTGGTCCTCAAACTCAACGACGAGGTGCATGGCGTCGACGTCCCTTAGACGATCCTAGGATTTCTTGCAGCGATCAGGCTACCGCAATCATTGCTGAGCTCGCAGCCGCACATTGTCTCTCTTCTATTCACGATCCACTTCGATGGCTGCAAGATATTGGGAATTTTGTGCAAGTCCCATCTGTGGATGATGAATCTTTGTTATCACTGGTGGTGAGGTGTAGAGGAATGATGGGCAAGGACATTCGTATCAATTTCATGATCATGATTAATTTCATGACGCTTGTTTGTAAGTGTCAGAGGTGCGCCATCTAGAATCTTCACTTAGCTCGATTAAATGACACATTTTGAAAGCATCCGCCTCAAGACAGGCTTACACCTGAAAGGGATTTATGAGAATGAAGTCAAAGACCGCCCTTCAGAGACGAAGGTCACTTATCGCACTTTTTTGGAGTGGCATGCTACTGGTAGCAAGTTCATTGCCATCGCATGTGGTGGCTCCATATATGCTTTAGTACTCATCGCAGGCCTTGGTCTTAGAGTGTCCATCGCATCCATGGTTGGAACCACGCACTTACATCTAGCAGACATGCTACGATCACCTCCAAGGGGTAAGCGGACCTTTTGTCTTGGGCGATCAGACTACTAACCATGTATGTATAGATTCTCCTCAAAGAAAGCTGATTCTTGAACGCATTGTACCCACCATCGCACGCATGCGACTCTCCCATCCCTTCAGTATGACCTCAATGTTCTCTCGCGCTTTGATCGAGAGATTCTCCATCTCAAAGGATATCGACTGCACGGACTTCTCAGCATCTGATCGGTTTTTTGATGCCATTATCCAAAAGTGCGTATGGCATATTCATATGCGATCTATTGACTAACACAGTCAAATTTTAGCGCATTCACACCACTCCGTAGAAGTGGACATGTTTGGCGCACTTGCATTGCGCCTGTGCCAACTGATCTTCAAAGGCTGCCTTTACACACTGTCAATCACAGTGAGCTCTATGGTGTAGGTCGTCCTTATAGTCCACCATTATCCGACATCGAGGAGGACGAGATCGCGCATGTTGTCATTGACACAGCGTTTGATCCATCATCAGCTAAGAACAAGTGCTTCAAGCCTCCTCGCGACAAGGTCCTGAACACTAGCTGGAGTGCGGCGGAGAGGTTACGAGCAGAGGCAGGTGAAAGGGTGAAAAGCCTGGAAGACTTACGCAACAAGGTGGGTGTGCAAGTTCCGATGCCAATCGTACTTATCTTGTCAACAGCTCAAAACTTTCTATCGCAATGGCGTCAAGAAATTACCTGGTGCATACTTACTAATCTCAATGCAGATCATGCCAAAGTACGTATCTGGCTCTCCCACACTGCTCTTGCACACTGAACTCTGGTCAGTCACCACCTAGATCTTCGAAACAAGGATGGGTCGTTGATGGCATTTGTATCTACTGCACTTCCCACCCACATACGCGCTTCTCTGGAAGTCAATTTACTGGCTGCACTCGGAAATGCAGACTTGCTTGGAGATATGGATACGTGCTTGCCTGGAGGTAGACCTTTCCAGGCTATGCACCTCTCTTGGTACAATCGCCATTGTACATCGGTAAGCTAGCGCACATGGACTATCAGTATTTTGTTGTTAATATAATACTAGGGCCTTAACGCTCCAACAGACGTTCAACCTTGGCTGCTAGAGAAGGAAGGAATGCGCACAAACCATGGTCAAGTTATTCCCTACATATCCCAGGACTTACAACAGCACAGACTCGTATACGGAACAATCTCAAAGGTGTACGGGGAGTTATTTGAGTGGGTAAGACAGTTGGTAAGTTCGGTGAAATCTGCGTAGCATCCAAGCGCTAAATTGTTTCAATGGTAGATGGAGAATTACCTACAAGAAGAGTTCAAAATGCTGATGGAGGTCGCCTCAGTTTTGCCTGGCAACGCTCTTCCCCCCGTTGTTCCTTTCATTTCTCTAGTGATCAACATCAATGTTCGCACCAAAGCTCATAGAGACAGCGGTGATCGTCATCTATGTTTGGTGATACCTATTGGACACTTTGAGGGGGGGGCCTTGTGCTTGTTGGAGAATGGGCTAGTTCTGGAGTTGCGCAATGGTGACATAGCTATCTTCAGATCTAGTGAGGTAACCCATTTCAACCTAGACTACAGGGGGGGGAGGGCGTCCTTGGTTTTCCAGACTGACAAGGAGTTTGCATCATGGATTAGGAATCAAAATGGATGGGTAGACAACAATACTATGCATTCTTTTGTATAACTTACACTAGAATTGCAATGCACCAGATTCTGTAGACCTTTTGTTACGTTACATGCATGGTCTCATATAAGCAGGTTACATTTTTACACGAACCACTTTTCTCACTACTACCCTATCATCACTATGCGAGTGAAAGGCAAAGGCAAAAGACCGCCTTCCCCTACTTCCTCAGCTCCTCCTGCTAGTAATAAAGGCAAGACAAAAGCAAGCAAAGTTATAACTGATGACCAGTATGACGAATTCCTGAAGTTTCAAGCTCAAAAAAAGAAGGAAGCTGAACTCAATCGTCGCAAAGGTTAGTGATGCTTTTCACTAATGTAATGATATTCAAATGCTAACTAATAGAGCATTGAATTAGGTTTGAGGAAGAATGTTGACGCCATGCTAGATGAAGAAGAGAGTAATACTGAGCATGAGATTACGGAGCATAACAAGAGGAAAAAAGGTGCGTAATCAACAAGATTTTGTGTGTATGATAACATCACCCATGATATAGTGAGCAAGAAGGCAAAACCTATGGACACAGATGAAGAAGTAGAAGACGATGCCAATCCTGATGATATTTTGCCTCACTTGGACCCTAAGAAAAAGAATACGCCCATAGCCAGTGAAGGTAAGTTATCATTGACATATCAGCTAGTATATTTGAACAATCATGTGTTTTAGATTCAGATCATTCGCGTCACCCAGAGGCAGATTCAGCAATAGAGACAGACGTAGCTGGAGAGCAGTCTGTGGTTAAGAAGAGAGGCAATGGTGTACGTCTGCTATACTTAATTGACTTCATAGCTAACTAATATTACATCTAGCTAATAGAAGTCAAGGATGAGTCGCAAGATGAAATGGCTGTCAGGCGTCGCAGAAGGGGGGCCAATAAAGGTGAAGTCAGACCACCTACTACCCTTGCATCTTTAAAAAAAGATGGATGCGGACCTTTGGTGGATCTTGCTCATCAACTGCTGAGAGTAAAAATTGCCCTGGAGAACGCCTTTCCTGGTCCTTCTGTAGATGTCCAGGACGCCTTTGCCTGGAACTGTATCAAGGAGGCTGGTAAAGAATCAGGCTCCCCAATGAAGGTTATGTTTGATCGCATTAGTGAAGATGATACACTCAAAGGCAGGGCATTGGCATATGTAAGTTCACTAATTTTTTATGAATACTTACTGACGCTGTTCTTAGGTATGGTCAGGTGCATCTCAGTTAAGGGGGGAGTTGGCTAGGAAGGCTAGAGAGAATGTGATTTTCATGTTGCAGCATTTACGTCCCAAGGAAATAGGTGATGTCTTTTCAGGTTATATATTTTTAAATCTAATCTCAACATTGTCTTCCTTCCTCAGCCGACATAGCTAATTGGGTTATATCTACAAGAAAGGAGCCGTTCCTTAGTGGTGAGATGGACATTAAAGTACGCCATCTACTTCTTACCTTTGTATATGTATACTGACTAGACGTGTATTCAGGCCAAGACCTTCAACAAGAACCTTCCTTTCCGCACACACCTCATCAAGCAACTTCTCATGGGCCAATTTTTTCAGGGCGCTGGTGCTGAAGGATTGCTTTACAAGGAAGAATTTCAAAAGCTTCCTGATAATCTTATTGCGCTTTTGGCAGCTTCAGTAAGTTTTATTATTCAATAATATTTCATACTAACCTTAACGCATCTTCAGATAGAGTGTGCATACAAAGGCATGCTCACAGGTACACCAGTTGTAGTAGAGTTCAAGGAACCAGTGTTTCAACCAAGGTGCATATATATTTTACTTTTTTGGATATTTTTTGGTTATATTACTGAACGTCATACATAGACATCAGTACTACTTGTCTAAACTCACTGAGTATAGCCTTAAGACTCCAGGCTATATGAAGAAATTGAGAGATGATCTGTGGACTGATATTGGGTACGTGTTTTGCGGTTTTAAAATCATATGATCTTGTTACTAACACTATGATAGAGAGGCTTGTCGTTTCCAGCTTAGAGAAGAGGGAGGCGACAGTGATGAATCTGATGTTGATTTTGATGCAATGGAGGAGTATGCTAGGCCAATGTCTGGTGTAGCAAATGTTGATGATGCTGTCGTCAACTGATATACTAGATTTTGTAAAATAAATATTTGACAAATGTATCATCTGGATGACGCAATGAATTGATTGAGATATGGAGCTATATAGAAATGTCATAGGTCTGTATAACATCATATATCAAGAGGATACAGAAGATATAAGGGTCAATGTAGCCTGGTATAGATGATTATAGTCATACAAATGATCCTATTATGATGAATATAATTTTTTAGACAGACTATATGGTGCTATACCCCACTATGACGTGCTCTACAGGCCTATATAATTGGGGACTTAGCTATGGGGCTATAGGTCCCATATGGTCTATGGGGGGCTATAGGGCACTATACTGGGCTATATAGAGTTAGCATATTTTCCTGATGAATTGTGGGTGCCTGTTCGTGTTCGTGAAGTCGCTGTTGTGCCATATGCCGAGCATCTTGGCCTTGATCTGCAGTAGGTGGGTGGAAGGCGTCATTGTGCGCAGGCACAGGCGCTACAGGAGGTTCCCAATGATCATGACCATCAATGTCATGATGTTCACCATGCGCAGGAGTGGCGGGACTCGGAGGCACTGGTACTGCGGCAGGAGGTTCCCATTCATCGTGATCACCCGGGCCAATGTCATACCCTAAGTCGTCTTCGTCCAAATGCTCCTCGTCATCTGAGCCTGGCCATGCGAGCTCGTCCTCAGCGTATGTTCCAAAAAAATCACCTTCGAACATGGCATGATCTGGATCAGGAGCATCTATATCTCCTTCGTTTGGTGGGTCTGGAGCAAATTGCCGCGAGGAAAGGTATAGGGCGTGACAGTCAGGATTGGTGGTCTTTGCGAGATGCTGGCTATAACCTGTGATTGACGCAAGTTGTTTATCACACGCAGGACATGTTATTTGAGGCATGCTCTGTATTAATTTTATGAAAAAAATTGAACACTGGGTGTCTGAAAATCACTCACAACGCGTCTCCCAACAGTACAAGTGAATCGCAATTCTGACGGCCAGAAAAGAGAGGTGGTGTCACCAGCATGTCAAAGGTGAGGCTCTACCGAAGTAAAAAAAATTGGGTAAGTGATGACAGGATGCCATATGCGCAGTATTGGCAAATCCAAACCTTGCAGCAATGGAAGCAACTCATTAATTATGTCCGGAGCATGCCAGCACAGGTAAATGACTTTCGCCAAGCGCAGTAGTTGAACATGTCCGAGCATGCCAGCGCAGGTAAATGACTTTTCGCCAGGCGCAGTAGTTGAAGCGCAGTAGTTGAAGCGCAGTAGTTGAACACGTCCGAGTCAGACAGAGGGTGGCAATGGAGGCTGCTTCATGATAAATGGACAAAATGACCTGCATCCGATTAGCCTGGGTGACGGGACCAGGGGGAAAAGTAAATGAAACATGCTAAACAAAGAGGGTGGTAATGGGGAGTAAAGCACGATAGTTCGTAATGGAGGAATGCTGTGCCCAGCCGACGGACACATTATCAGCCTGGAGGAAAAGTAGTAGAACGTGCTAAACATAGAGGGCGGTGATGGGGAAAGCGTCTCGATAGTTCGTAAATGAAGGGAGCACCATAGTACTTGAATGTACTGAGCATAGAGGGTGGTAGTGGGGAAGAGAATGCTTCTTGGTAGTCGGTAAATGGAGGAAACGCCTTTCATCCGATTATCTGGCCACCAATAAGAATGTTCCCGATGACAGGAACGTTACCAAGGAGAAAACGAGTGTGCGCACTAGCACTTTGTAAGGCTGTGTTTAAGTTTTTCGACAAAAACTCACCAAATAGCGGACTAAGCCAGACAGGGAAAGGTCAACCCTGGCTCAGCGCTCAGCGTTATGGTATAATAGGCAGACTGTTTCAAATTGAGTGGCTGACTCAAACGAAAAAAAAACACTCACTCACCTTTTGAAGCGGTCTTTCCGTAGCAGAAACGCACTCTCACATTCATTCCTTCTTATTTTTCACTCCTTCCAACCTCGTCTCGCCTTCAATGGACACGCCTGTGCATCCACGGTGTAAGCGCAAAATTCATGACAACATGCTTAAAACTCACTTGGTTCAAGTACGACGCAAAGCAAAAGACCAGGCTCTAGAAAATCCAGGTAAGCACCATGTCATCATACAAATTCACACTCACAAGCGGCAGTGTGGGGAGCACTTCAAAAAAAGCGGACACGCAAGCGTGAACGCTCACCCATTGACGATATCGCACCTATTCCAAAACGGGTCCGAGCCAAGCCAGTTAGTAAAAGTAAGTCAGGATTACTAGCTCACATGTTACAATGACTCACTATGATAAATGCAGGTGACGCGACAAAAGCAAGGACACCAGCGCCTCTCCTCAGAACTGAAAACAGCAAAAGCAGCAGTAAGTATCCGAGTCAGTGCCCACAAAGGCAAACTTGCTTACAGAAAGATTAGAGCGGCCACCACCTCTCGCTTCAGACTCTGAGGACAACGTCGAGGTTAGCCAACCTCGGTGGTCAAAGAAGAAAGGTCAGCATTGCGTGTTCCCACGGGACAGACGGTCTTACTAATGATTGAAAGTTGTAGCTCGTGTCTTCGTTGAACAGTCGGATATCGATTCAGACGATGCCAGCAAGCAGAGTGCCTCTGATAGAATTACCGATATTGAAGAGTCGGACTCAGATTCAGAGCCAGTTGAGAGCATCGCTGAAAGCACTGTTTGGAGAGGTGAGTTTTCCGCACTACTAGCTTACATAAGTAATCTGTGCAACCTTCAAGGTTCCTGCAATTGCCAATGCACAGCAGGGAAAGCCTGTGAAGAGCACGTCTGGCAGACCTCGAAACGACCCATCCCAGTCACCGACACCTCCACCACCTGTATGGGGCTCTCAATTCAAGCCTTCGAGTGCGAAAGAGAAGAAATATGCTGCCGAAGTAAGTTTGAAACTTATATTTTGATTCCGACTCTACTAAACTTTCAAAATTTACTCAACAGGTCCCCATGTGGGACTCTCCAATGACGAGGTCATCCTTTGGACCGCAACCTCTCAAACGCGTCAGCAAAAGCAACAAGCGCTCCTCTGTACTTGAAGAAGATGAAGAAGACGAAGATTCCGTTTTCGATATCAAACCTGAGCCCTCCATGTCCGAGTCTTCGCATGCTGACCCCATGGCTAATCTTGTTTACACAAAGACTGGGTCAGTTCGACTTACAGACCAGAACGTGGATCTTCGCAAGGTGATTCAACACGGCATCCTCGAGGTCAAAGCATACATTGCTTTCAAGCATGGATACCCTGAACTTGTGGCCAAGAACTCCTATGCGCGCGAAATCCTATTGCAGGCTGCAAAGCACCACAAGACAGTGCCGATTGAGAAACGGATGTATGTTGATGACGAGTATTTGTCGGCACTCGCCAATCTAGTAAGTGATCTGTCTTATCATGGTTTAATATTGACACACGCTGTAGATCGATGCTCGTGCGAGCCTGTTTCGCACTGATATCAAGGATGTCACCTGTAAATGTGCCCCAGGATACTTCCGACTCAGTCATAACTGCGATGCCATCATTGACCGTCTCCTGGCGAGTCATTCCTATATTTTCCCGCAGATATTTGATGTTAGTTTTTTTTCAGGCGAGAATTTGACATTGCACTGACACCTCGCATCAAGGCAGAGGGTCTTCCTTCACCAAAACGACAGAAACCATACCAAGGGCAGCCTGTTGTCGACACTCTATACGAGGTATTCTTCAAAAACGCGAAGTCTATTGGTTCGCAGTTTGCGCAACGCTTCGTTGACATTGCGAAGAACAAGGCCAGTCGGCCAGAGGTTCCCATCCCCATGGTAGCAATAGTCAGCACAGCTGTAAGTTCGTGTTCGCACTTATCTTCTCATTAATCTTATTTGTTGTCAGATTCACGCTACTCTTATTGCAAAGAAGAACAAGGCAGGTGACGACTTCAAGTTCACAGGCAACCAATTCTGTGACATCTATACCTACCACGTGGCGTTGTTGGAGAAAATCCGAAGGACCGCTCCCGTCAAGTTTCATAAAATGATGGCCAATATCTACGAGGAGGTTCAGTAAGTCTGCATCCAAGTTGGTGTACACATTTCTGACTTACTGCTACTTGCAGAGGTTTCCGTCGTGACACAATTGGTGTCTATGACAAAGACACTGATCTAGCACTCTTGGACCTCGATGGCATGGACGATGAGTAGAATATCTCACTGACATGCCGTATTTTGCAGGAATTCAATGTATCCTATAATCCTTGATACCTCGCCGCTCGCTATATCTCACCATTCACTATGTTTTCCTCGTTTAGATCGTACTTTACCGCTGCTGTAGCCTGATACCCGAGTTTAATCATATTAATTTTTTCGTGTATTCGAAGTGTGAAAGTCTTCCTATCAGTGTTTCCTAGGGCATGTAAAGCCTTTCCTAGTCGTCTACAAGGACAGTCAAATTGTTCTAATTGCAGTAAGGTATCGCTAATTGAAAATCAGCAATAAAGTCTGGCTAGGGTGCTTAGCTCGTCTAATATGTCTAGTTTGCGTTAATTGCGCTAGAAAAGATCCAATGTGAGCAGCTTTGTCTAAGTTTACATGGGAGGGTTTTCCTGATGCAGTACATGCTGTGCAGCGGACGCGCCCAAGTCTCTTTTTGTGATCCCGAGTCGCATTCCATCATTCACAATTTTGATCCCCATTTTTACTCCCTGGCAAATGTATCATATGCTAAATTGCGCCCCAGATCATACTTCCACATTTCCCCAGCCAACTCCTCCAACCCGCTCGTCTGTCATATCCAAGTCGTCAATGGTCGACGTATATCTCGTGCGCAAGGCGTACATCTTACCGTGTTCCTCACTACGCGGGAAAACTATCCAGAACTTTTGCAATCACTGATATTAAAAACCATTATTTCTACCCCTCTTCCGTCGGTAGCCAACACCGACCCGTACACTGTGATTCATTTTAGCGATGCACATCACCAAGCCCCTACTATTGGGGGGTATCTACATTACCATACTGTAGGAGGTGGAATCCATGTGATTTTAACATTGTCCTCGCGAGGCCCGAAAGTGAATAGCCTGACACAGCTGCACTCGTTAATGTGGAACCAACACGGTGTAGAACTGTCTCTCCCCACTCAACTGCTCCTTGAAGGTGCTCGTCGTCCCGCTAACGCTCGTACCTATCTGGTGCATAAGACATGCATTATTGTATCTCCGAAAAATCACCCTGAACTCCCAATCACTGCTCCCAGCCATACGTTCCATCTTTCTCCACAAACCAAGGCACAAATCCACCACGCACGAATCTGGCAGTATGGTTTCGCGATGATTGCAACGACTTCGAATGTAGCCAAGGAGATTTTTGTCCCAAGGAGGCATCGTATCCGTTTCTCTTGGAGCTGGTTCGAAACCTACTGACAACATTTTTGCAGTGTATAGATCCTTGGAAGTTAATTTTAACTTGGTAGGCCCAGTCATTGTGCCAAAACCTCTTTTTATGTGATAGTTTGTCCATGAAAAGGAATTCACTTTCTGCCCCGCGATGGCTTCAGCTTTTCCTCGGAAAGTTTTCCAGTTATCATTCATAATTTACAGGCATTCGAGAAGATTCAACGATAATGCGATGTTGAGAACTTGAACACAATTAATATGCTGTAGGTGTTGATTCCATCAAGCTTGTTCACTGATTATTCACTGTAAGTTATGCTCGTCCATCACTCAATTTCTTAATGCACTCATAAACTCATCTGACAAAGTGAAACCAACCTTCGCGAGTTGATACTGTTACGATCACCGTTAAACCTCGTTAAACATGCATTGCCTAAGGTCCCGCTCGGCAACTGAGTCCGGTTCGTTTTTCGCTGGTTACACACCAAAAACACACCAAGGCAGATGTTCTCATCAAAACAACCTAACCAATGCGTGTGCTCAACAAAAAAGTTTGATTTTGATGGTTTAGATCGTGGTTTGCTTGTACTTTCTAGCCTCTAGATCTGGCCAGTTTACGAACTAGCAGTGTCTTCCATTTTCACAAACACGAAATGTATCTATCTGTAGCAGATAAGGCAGGCTGTTTATATAGGAACAACTATCTACCATATGTAAGGGCTTTCCGCGGAAGCAACTTCCATGTGCGCGCAGCACTCGAGCTCTACCTGAGCGCTAGCACCCGGTACTTGCATAAAGTGTGCAATAAATGACGTTGTAAGTGTGTGCTCGAGGGGTAAGATAACCGTATCACAAGATGTCGAATGACGGGGAGTGGTCGTCGTAAAGGAGTGGCAGATTAAGGATGACCGTCGGTATACTCAGGAGACGCACAACAGATAAAGAGCCAGAAGCGAGTCCAACGTGCAGGGTATTTTATCGTTACGTGAGGGGTAGTGCTCGCAGTTATATTACCGACGACGGGAGGCATGGTAGAGATGGCAGCATGCGATTGTGAAGATGACTGGGTTTGAGTCATGCCGCTGGACTGCTGCGTGATGGTGCTATTTGGAGGACGTGAGCTTCCCGTCGTAGCGTTTGTCCGGATTGGCTTCGGGATTGGCCTCCGTGTCTCTCTTGCTGAAGCGTTTCTCTACGTGATGTAAGATAGAGTTCGAAGGAAAAAATGATATCAGGAGGAATTGAACATTCGAGAAGGATAAAGTGACATACACGTTTGGCCTGGCAATGCGGGACGTTAACTATTGCTGAGGGGCGCTCGTGCAGCTCGATATCTGCACCGCTTTGTCTGGCAAAGAGACGATTTCGAACCCAATGGAAAGGGCGAGGTCGGGATGGCGTGTCGTGTGCATCGGGGTGTATGGGGCGGAGTAAAGATAAAAAACGGCTACGAAGAGTGCTTCTATGCGATGGTGATGATAAAGAGTGGGGGCCAGACAACTGAGAGGATTGTGATGAAAACAGGATTGGATGAGACATAATTAGTGACGTACATGAGCACGATTTGGTGTGTCGTCGAAAAAACCACGGGGTACCTGAGGAGAGATCTTGATTGGCTGACGGACAGGACGTCGTGTAACATTAGCCTAGAATGCATAAGCTTAAATGCAATGAGAACTTGTCGATGAAAATTTCACGCACAGCGAGTAGCGACTTGTCGCGCTTATCCAAAAGAAGGTCATCGAGGCCAGCTTCTGTTCAAGTTAATATCGTAGTAACATCCCATATGTACGCATTATTGTCCCGGCAACCAGTGACTAGTAGTTTTTCCATGTGACGAAAACGACAGGCGGTCAAGTGATCGTGTATGTTTGAGGGGCAAACTGATGGGCTGGCTGTTGTCAATATTCCATAATTGCGCTGTCTCGTCGTACGATGCACTTGCGAGGATGCGGGAATTGGGAGATATTGCAATGCCACAGACAGCGTCGGTCACCGTGCCCATCCAGCACGGCGATCTGCTTCCAATTTAGTAAAGTATTCCACGTCCTAATCAAGTGTTTTTCCATCTGGGGTCCAAGCTAGGCAAAACACCAAATTTTGTATTCCGTGTTTTCCCACCTTTCTTGCTTCGTACTACCACGTACTACGTAGTACTTGCAAGCCCTCCACTGCTCGACTACACTCTCGTTTCGTCGCACCCGCCCGCCGCTCCCTTTTGGCAGCTAACGCCTCGCTTATGTTATAGCATATCCTTCATTTTAATGTTGAAAAGTTCGTTCGACGCACCATTTTCGATCTTGGCAGAATCCTTCGAATTCTGCATCGTGAGCTGCTGTGGCCCATCTGTCCCTCGCGGCTCATCCTGGACTTGTTCCACAGGTTCGAAACGGTGTTTCGGGTTTTGAGCCCGAATAGCTTCACAATCCCTTTGTTACTATTTGTACCATCAGATATCATTAGACGATCAATATATCTGATGTCTTTCTCGCTAACACGAAACTGACAGCTACACATAGATGTGTGTCCTTTGAGAGTGGCGACAAGCTCCCCTGTCTTCGCATCCCAAATTTTGACTGAGTGCTCGGTATCAGGCTCGTCGTGTCCACCAGTTGCAAACATGGTCATGTCTGGCGAGTAGACAACTGCATACGCTTCTTTGTGCCCAGTCTCGATTGGATTGAGGGTTGACTCTCCCTTCTCCACATCCTACACCCTTGCAGTCCCATCAATGGATCCGCTCACCACTAGCCGACCATCTCGACTCCAGCACACAGACCTCACTGTTTTTGTGTGTCCATCCATTTTGCGATGACATTGCCTGTGTCGACGTCCCACGACCTCACTCCGCCGTCCTCACTTGCGCTAACCACTTTCTTCCCGTCCGGAGACAATGCTATCGTCCACACTTCGCTATCTCCATCCCACCAGTCCACTCCTATCTGTTCACCACTCTTCAAGTTCCATACCCTACGATAGAAAGCCGGGAGCAAATCCCCCCGCACTCGAATAGGGCTACGTCCAACATATGGTCTTCGACCCCAAGGGACAATAAATCGATTTTTTTTAAAAAGTTCCACACCCGCAGCGAGCCGTCCCATGAACAAGTCATCATCCGTTTTCCGCCCGGCAAATGTATGGCGCTCTCAACCCAATCGGTGTGTCTTTCAAATTTCTGGTGGGGCTTTATCGTTGATATCTCCTGCCTTCCCACGATGGATGAAGACATAATCAACTACTGGGCGCAGCTCTGTCTCGGCTTTTATCCAACAACAAATTCCAAACCATCACTTACGACGATGTTTCTTAGCAGATATCAACGTCTCGACACCAAGACACAATGAGCATATAGGTCAAGAGTGCACTGGAAGTCTGAGCTGGTACGTTTTCTATGCATTATCCTCGTGTTCACTTCACAGCTTACAGCATATGCTGCGCAGCGGGAGCGCCCAAGCCTCATTTGTGATCGCGAGTCGCATTCCATCATTCACAATTTTGATCCCCGTTTTTACTGCTTGGCCAATCACAATTATAGCGCCTCCGAGTCAGACCAGCCAACTCCTTCTCGAACGCGCTCGTCATCTCCAAGTCATCAATACTCTGCACATCTCGTGCGCAAGGCATACATTTTACAGTGTCTCTCACTACATGGGAAAATATCTAGAATTTTTGCAATCACTAATACCAACCACCATGATTTCTACCCCTCTTCCGTTCATAGCGATGCACAGCACCGACCCACTACTATAGGGTGGTAATTAGGCGGAAGTTTGTGTGATTCTAACATTATCCTGGCGAGGCCCGAAAGTGAATTGCCTGACATAACTTCACTCCGCTATCCTCCATGGAACCAACACAGTGTAAAACTGTCTCTCCCCACTCAACTGCTCCTCGAAGGTGCTCGTCTTCCCGCCAGTGCCCGTACCCATCTGGTGCGTAAGACATGTATTATTATGTCTCTCAGTAGGTGAAAACCACCCTGAATTCCCAGTCACTGATACCAGCCACGTTCCATTTTTCTCTATAAATCTGGTGATATAGCTTTGGCGGCGGATTGCAACAACACCGAATGTCTGTCTCGATAAGGCGTCGTGGTCCAAACGGTCCGGATCACTGGGGGATGATGTCCAGAGGCCTTGAAACAAAGCCCTCAGTTGGAGGATGCCATACCCTGAAGCTACAGAAGTCGGTCTTTTAGTTGGGTCGCAACAAAGGTGTGCCCTCGGTGGAATGGACAATCCAACGATGTACTCATTCTTGTAAGAGGCACGATGGCCGAGTCGTCACCTCTCGTTGCGATATCTGCGCAACTGAAATAGATCGTTGTCGACGTTAAACGTTACATTGTAAACCTATCCCAGTCCCACCAGTCCCCGTCTCATCGTCATCCGTTCTTTCGATGTCAACAAATGCTGAAGTCTGACCTCAGAGGTGGCGTTACGGGCGGTTCTACCCTCACTGCTGTTCTACATCCAGGGCACGAAATCGAGATCCACCCAAGAAATGAAATTACATAGGCGTATCGTTCTGTTTCCTCCAATTCAATATTGCCGACCGATGCGGACGCACCTCTTGTGTGCAGTGATAATAAGGCTCGTCACTGTGAATCATTTGTGCAAGATCGGCAGGTTTATGCGCCCAATATTTCGGCTTGAAGCATTTTGATAATATAGGGCATGGCGCTTGTAGGATTCCATGTACGTTACAGCCTTAAGTATCTATCCAACGCGAGCTCAAGTTTAAATTTGTACAGTTCGGCCCCCGGTCTCGGAGCGCCGGCCATCATTGTCAATGTGGCTTACTCACAACCACGTTCCACCGGTCATTGTAGGTCATGGTTGACCTACCGAATCTTGCTGTGAGGACCTCTACAATGTGTAGGACATCGCAAGTCTGTATGAAAATATTTAGCGCCGTGGAGGTTTAAGATATTCCTAACAGCTCACAAGCCGCTCGAGTACCAAGGCAAGGCAACGGAGGGTAATGGCTGCAAGAAATTAATGATTCATGGACAGACGAAAGTACTTATACTGTTGGCCCAAGGGAACTCATAAATACTTGACCTCCAGCTGAATGCGATTCGACATTGTGTTATTGAGTAGGGAAAGTGACACTTGTCATGCAAACGCTTAGATCCATAGACAGGCCTATCAGACTTGTCCAACTTATCGGCCTCAGCGCCCAAGTCACATCAGCCCATCAGATGCATCATTGACGGCCCCAACGGGCTGTCCTTGCAGTATTAATACTAGTACAGTACTAGTGAGTGCTACTAACGCAGTTGTGAGTCTGAATCACTATAGCTACTACATAGCGTTGCACTACTAGCAGTGACTCACAACAGCTACAATCCGAGAATGTCATCATGTTATTGAAATCCGGCAAATGCCTTCATTTTCGTGTGCCTCAACTCGGACAGCTCCGAGGAAGGCTAGTAGACTTAGTCCGATCAAACTCTCCAGCATGTCAAAAAAGACTTGGCTTCAGCCGCATTGCTCTGATACGCGTGTACGATGTGATAATGAGTGTAATAAACATCGTGTTGCCATATTATACAGTACATGTCACAATGGTGGCTTCCGGGGTACGAGGAAGAAGCAGCATCTTGGCCGCAGCTACGTGAGGTAAGTACATGTCCCCCATCAATGAATTGTTGATCACTTCTCACGTAAAATTGAAGACACCGGAACAGTCTTAGTACATACGCCGAACTTGACAAGTACTTGCTGACGCCGCCGGCACCGCAGTAACTTACATAAATGCATAGATTTCCTGATGTCCACTCAAAGTGCCCTCCGAGTCGAACATGAGTGCAGCACCCACTTTACATGCGTCACAGACGTCGGACAGCCGTCCACCCACTGCCGACGAAAAAAAACCTACCTCATCACAGGAGGTCATACACACAGAGCATGCTGCTCTGGACATGAAAGAGAATTCAAAGGGCATCCGAGCCTTTCTCCCCTGGTCAAAGAAAGCATCCAAGGAAACAGAGAGCGAAGCCGAGAATGCAAATGCAGCGGACACACTTGCCCCCGC
Organism: Suillus subalutaceus; assembly: GCF_016647625.1. Taxonomy (NCBI): domain Eukaryota; kingdom Fungi; phylum Basidiomycota; class Agaricomycetes; order Boletales; family Suillaceae; genus Suillus; species Suillus subalutaceus. The sequence continues at coordinate 35,617 of NW_024540486.1, read as the reverse complement.
GTCATTCTTATCGCTATTCCGGTTAGATCATCCCACTTTTTGACTGAACACGATGATTCACCGGCACAGGTATTCAACTCGCTTGGAAATAATGTTGGACTATTTTGGCGTCATGTTCGCTATTGCTGCTGGCGCTTCGCAGGTGAGTTTTCGGATTTGCGAGCGACATCTTCTTATTTCCTACCCTAGCCTCTGATGACTTTGGTATTCGGTGACATGACCCAAGATTTCGTTACATTTAGTTCAGTACAGAACGAGTACTATCAAGCGCTGCAGTCTAATGATGCGAACGTGATCGCGCAAGCACAGACCGCGCTGGATGCTGCTGCATCCGAGCTCGTTCACAGCGCTAGCCTGGATGCTTCTTACCTCGCTTATCTCGGTAGGTTCTTGATTTGATGAGAATGAGACCTAGTACCCATCTGAACTCGTACCAGGTGTCGCAATGCTTGTTTGCACGTACATGTACATGTGCATCTGGGTTTATACTTCAGAGGTTAATGGGAAAAGAATACGAGAGAGGTATCTTCAAGCCATCCTTAGACAAGAAATCGCTTATTTTGATGATGTGGGGGCTGGAGAGGTTGCAACGCGCATCCAAACCGACACTCGTAAGTCATACTGGTCTTTTCAAAGCTGGGATGATCGAAGTCACCTTGCTTTGAAATAGACTTGGTACAAATGGGGATATCAGAAAAAGTCGCTGTTTCGGTCGCTTGCATCAGTTGTTTCATCACTGGCTTTATTCTTGCATATGCCCGGTCATGGCGTCTCGCTCTTCCATTGTCGTCCATGATTGTGTGCATCCTACTCATAGGCGGCGTCATGAAAAAATTTCTTTCCAAATACACGCAGTGAGTGTACTTGTTGTTGAGCTCGTCCTACAGCTCTGATCTCCGTTCAATGCTAGATTGTCCTTGAAGCATGTTGCTGAGGCAGGTAGTCTCGCAGAAGAGGTGATATCCACGATTCGCACTGCACAGGCTTTCGGGACACAGAAAATTATGTCCGGAATATACGATAAGAACATCGACGTAACTCGTGTCCTTGACACCAAAGCGAGTATCTGGCACGGTATAGGGTTAGGCTGCCTCTTCTTCGTGAACTACGCTGGATATGCGCTGGCGTTCGATTTCGGAACTACCCTCATAAATGAGGGCAAGGGTCTGTTCCCGTTTCTGTGTCGTGAAACTGCATTTAACATTGGTTGGCAGCCACCGCCGGACAGGTTGTAAATGTCTTCTTCGCCATCTTAACTGGATCATTAAATCTTGCCCTACTCGCTCCTGAATTGCAAGGTAATCATGGTCTCACTTTTGGTTCGGAATTCTCATTATGCTTTACTCCAGCCATTACACGTGGTTGTGGTGCTGCTGCCAAAATTTTCGCTACGATCGAGCGTGTCCCCGATATCGACTCTGAAAATCCAGGAGGACTAAAGCCCGCAAAGGTCACTGGCGAGATTACGTTCCAGGAAATCAAATTCAACTATCCATCTCGCCCAGACGTCCCAATTCTCAAAGGGGTCAATATCACCTTCCCGGCTGGCAAGACCACTGCTCTCGTTGGCGCATCTGGATCTGGTAAATCCACGATTGTATCTCTCACGGAACGCTTCTACGATCCGCTCAGCGGATCCGTTATGCTTGACGGAACTGACTTGCGAGAGCTGAATATCAAATGGCTGCGCTCTCAGATCGGTCTTGTCTCCCAAGAGCCTGTACTTTTTGCGACGACTATCAGTGGCAACGTCGCGCACGGTCTCATTGGCACACAATACGAGGATGCATCCGATGAGGAGAAGCTGCGACTCATCAAAGCAGCCTGCATCAAGTCTAATGCAGATGACTTTATTAGCCGCTTGCCACATGGATATGACACTATGGTCGGCGAGCGAGGTTTTCTGTTATCGGGAGGGCAAAAACAGCGGATCGCCATTGCGCGAGCTATCGTGTCGGATCCGCGGATCTTGCTCCTTGATGAAGCAACGAGTGCCCTCGATACTCGCTCAGAAGTGATCGTACAGGACGCTCTCGACAAGGCAGCCGCTGGACGAACCACCATCACCATTGCTCATCGTTTGTCAACGATTAAAGATGCTGACTGCATACTTGTAATGGGCGATGGTCTCGTACTGGAGCGAGGGACTCATGCGGAACTTCTGGCAGACGAGAATGGGGCATACTCTCGTCTCGTCGCAGCTCAATCTCTCCGCGAGGGTCATGAAGATGATGATCTGAATGGAGTGGTATCAAGTGACGAGACAGACTTGGAAAAGCCTAGGCCAGAGGAACTCCTCGAACGGAAGAGCACCATTCACTCCATCGGAAGCGACGTTGTCAGTCAATTAAAGGAGAAAGTAGGGGACAAGGCTCCAGAGGGAGACTACGGTTTATTCTATTTGATGAGACGCACTGCTATTCTTCACCGCAAAGGGCTTCATCGTTACTTGATCGGATTTTTCTTTGCCATATGTAAGTCCACAAAGTACACATTACTAGCTGGGCTCATATGTTTCTGCAGGCAATGGTGCTATTTATCCTTCCTCTGGTATCATCTTTGGTAAGTCCTTTCGCCAAAAAAAACAGAAGCCATTTATCCTGGCATGCACTGGCAGGGCAAGCGATCTCCGGCTTTAGCGCGACCACGAATGCCGAGCGCAGCTACCAAGGTAACCGGAATGCTCTCTGGTAGAGTTAACATATTTCCTGGAGATCATGCTGGTGCTTATCTCGAGCCAGGTTTTTCATCCTTGCCATTCTGAGCGCCTTGTGTATGGGTTTCCAGAACTACTTCTTTGCTTCTGCTGCCGCTGTCTTGACTGCCAAGCTCCGTTCGCTGAGCTTCAAAGCCATCCTCCGACAAGACAGTGAGTGCTCAATCGTTGCATGATTATTTTCTCACACATGGCGACAGTCGAGTACTTTGACGACGACAAGAACAGCGTGAGTCCTATAACTCCTCCAGCTCGTGCAGAACCCTCATTGGACTCTGTCAGACTGGCGCTCTGACGTCAAGCTTGAGCGAAAACCCTCAGAGGGTAAATGGTCTCGCTGGCATAACTCTGGGAACGTGAGTATCACCATTCTTTCCAGAGTGGTGTCATGACTGACTTTGGTTAGAATCGTCCAATCTATCGCCACTCTAGTGGTTGGTTTGGCCATTGGCTATGCATATGCTTGGAGGGTGGCCGTTGTCGGCATGGGTGCGTCCCGTTTTCCCATTATACGCATTTCTCTTACAAATTTCGTCGTTACTTAGCATGTATCCCTCTCTTGGTTTGCGGTGGCTATATACGTTTGGTACGTGACCTGCGTAATAAGCTCCCATCGTGCTAAATGTTCTTTAGCAAGTCGTTGTTCTGAAAGATCAGAGGAACAAGAAAGCGCAAGAAAGTTCCGCTCAGATTGCCTGTGAAGCTGCTGCTGCCATTCGCACCGTTGCATCATTGACCCGAGAAGAGCACTGTCTTAATATTTACAAACAGAGCTTAGAAGCCCCCATCAGAAAATCCACTAGGACAGCGCTGTGGAGCAACTTGCTGTATGCATTCTCTCAGGCCATGGGATTCTGGGTGACGTCTCTAGCCGTTTGGTATGGCTCGACGCTCGTTTCTCGGCTGGAGTTATCCACACAATCATTCTTCGTTGCTTTAGTGGTATGGTTATTTCGTCGACATCCAGACATTATTGAAGTGACCAATACATTTGCAGAGCACGGTATTTTCCTCATTGCAGGCTGGTAACTTCTTTACTTTTGTGCCTGATGTCTCATCGGCCAAAGGGGCCGCCGACGCAATTATCAGGCTCCTTGATTCGACTCCTGCGATTGATGCAGAGTCAACTGGAGGCAAAAGCGTTCCGACCGAAACTATCAAAGGCCTTATACAGCTGGAGAACGTTCGTTTCAGTTACCCCACCCGTCCCAGAACCCAGGTTCTTCGTGGCCTCTCGCTTACCGTCGAACCTGGAACCTATGTTGCCCTAGTCGGCTCTAGCGGTTGCGGTAAAAGCACGGTGTAAGTCTCGCAATCCTACTGTATTCAAACAGGCTGCCGAGAGCTCGTTTAGCATCCAGTTACTAGAGCGTTTCTACGATCCACTTTCCGGACGGATCTCGCTCGATGGAGAGCTTATTGACGAGTTTAACGTCCAGGCATATCGACAGCAGATTTCACTTGTCTCACAAGAACCTGTGAATACGATCGTGATACTGATCTCTTGGCAGAGGGAGCTGACTGCTTGCCTTGCAGACTTTGTACGCGGGAACTATCCGCTTCAATATCTTGCTCGGTGCTACAAGACCAGAATCCGAGGTCACGCAAGAAGAGATCGAGGCTGCCTGCCGTGGTGCCAACATACTAGATTTCATTCAATCACTTCCAGAGTAAGACCTCAACACTACGAGAACTCGAGGCTTACTGACATGATAATGTTAGTGAGTTCAATACCGAAGTCGGTGGCAAGGGATCGCAGCTGTCGGGAGGCCAGAAACGTGTGTATCATCCATGACAGACACCTTTCTTTGTGCGCTGAAATCATAATCCAGAACGTATAGCAATCGCTCGCGCACTGCTTCGGAACCCAAAAGTTCTTCTACTCGATGAAGCTACATCAGCCCTTGATTCGCACTCGGAAAAGGTAGTGCAAGAAGCTCTTGACAAAGCCGCGAAAGGTCGCACCACCATTGCTATCGCCCACCGTCTTTCTACTATCCAGAACGCTGATCGCATGTGAGTCAAATGGGAGCATCGTCACTCGTGAACACTTTCTCACTACTTTGCAGACATTTTATCAAGGAGGGCAGAGTCTGCGAATCTGGCACCCATGATGAACTTCTTGCGCTGAGAGGAGAATATTACGAGTTCGTCCAGCTGCAAGCACTGAGCAAGAAGTAGCGGTAATTTAGATGATGTCGGATGGGTCTAACTCATCCATACTTTAGAAACCTAGAGCAAATCGGTAATTTCATCTTTCTAGAACTATACAAGAGACAAGGGACCCAGAGTTCAGTATTAATATTGTATGTCTGGTGGTTCATCGACTATACTATCATACTTGCCAGAGACCTGGACGTTCGAACGCCTGCGTCGTCATATAGTTCAACACCAACTCTTGGCCTAGAAGCTGCGTGCTCGCGCATGATTTCTGGGTGATGTGCCTCGGCCCTGTGGATTGCTTCTCTACAATCCTTTATCCACGCCATGTCAATGTCATGCGTTCCATAATTGCGCATGGGTTCTGATGGAGGCCTGAGCCTCGTTTGTACTGATCCTTCACAGATCAAACGCCCCCCTCATAGGAACTTGAAGAGTACTTTGATTCTTCTCAGCGATCAGAGGTACCGGAGCATAACTTACCAATCTGATGATTCGCATAACTAATTGCCATTTGACTCCTTTGCATCGCGACAGGAACGTCTTCTACCTGGAGTTTGACACAGAGAGCACTCGCTATTGGAAAGTCTTTGTTTACAATTCATACTAGATACGCAATTATTTCCGGTTCCTTCAATTCGGAGTCGGGGAAAGGTGCAACCCGTTACAGTCATATGGTTTTCCCGTGCTTTCTGACTCGGAGTGCGGCCCTCGTTAAGGACATACGGGTTTGGCCTGGCGATGCGGGACGTCGACTATTGCTGAGGGACGCTCGCATAGCTCGATTCTACACCACTTGGTCTGGTAAAGAGACGATTTCAAACCCAGTGGAAAGGACGGGGTCGGGATGGCGTATGGTGAGCATCGTGGTGTATGGGGTAGAATAAAGATGAAACACTGCTAAGAAGGGTACTTCTAGTATGCGATGATAGAGGGCGGTGTTGTGCAGACAACCGAAAACATTGTGATGAAAACAATTATTTGGATGAAATACGTACGTGAGTACGATCAGGTATGTCGTCGAAAAAACCTCGGGGTACCCGAGGGGAGACCTTGACGGACAGGAGTCACAGGACGTCGTGTAGCATCAGCCTAGAATGCATCAGCTGGAATGCAATGAGAACTGAAATTTCACGTACAGCCAGCAACGACTTGTCATGCTTGTCCAAAAGAAGGTCGTCGAGGCCAGCTTCTTGTATTATTGCAGCCGGAACATGCCACATATACGCGTCGTAGTGATGGTCACTGCAGCAGCCAGGGGCTAGTAGCTTTCCATCTGCCGAAAACGACACGCAGTTCACTGATCGTGCATGTTTGAGGGGCAAAATAATGGGCTGGCTGTTGTCGAGATTCCATAATATTAATCGCGTTGTGCCATCCCATCGGATGCGCTCGCAAGTGCGTGTCCATCGAGCACAGCGATCCCGGCGAAGTATTCCATTTCCTAATCGAGAAATCGTTTGATCCGGAGATAAGTGTTCCGTCTGGGGTCCAAGCCAGGCTCATCACCAAACTTGTGCGTCCTTTGAGGGTGGCGACAAGCTCGCCTGTGTTTGCGTCCCAGATTTTGACTGGGATCTCGCTCTCGATTGCCAGTTGTCTCCACCAGTTGCGAACATGATCATGTCTGGCGAGTAGACGACTGAACATGTGTTCCTACTCAGTCTCGATTGGACCGAGGATTGTCTGTCCCTTCTCCACGTCCCACTAGGTCCCACTGTGACTCCCTTACAGTCCCATCAATCACTAATCACTCGCCGGCCATCTCGACTCCACTGGCAGCAGACAGACTTTATTGTATGTCCCGTCCATTTCGCGATGACTTTGCCTGTGTCGATGTCCCACAACCTCACTCCACCATCTTGACTTCCGCTAACTGCTTTGGAACTTCCCGTCCGGAGGCAACGCTATCGTCCACACTCCGTCCCGCCAATCCTCTCCTATGTGTTTCCGCTCCATACCCGCAGCAAGCTGTCCTTAATGAACAAGTCATCATCCGCTGTCCATCCGGCAGATGTATGCCCCCCAGTGACCCAATGGGCGTGTCCTTCGAATTTCTGGCGGGGCATTATCGTTGATGTCTCCTGCATCCCAACAATGGATGAACACATATCAACAGTTCCTTATCAGCTTTCATCCAACAAAGTCCAAAATCATCACTTACCACGATGTTTCTTGACAAGTCCTGACGTCTTGACACCAAGACACAATGGGCGTATAGGTCAAGAGTGCACTGCAAGTTTGAGCTGGTACGTATTCCACGCATCATCCTTCACTGCTGTGCATCGGAGGCGCCCAAGCCTCATTAATGCCTCATTTGTGATCACGAGTCGCATGTATCATTCACAATTTTGATCCCCGTTTCTATTGCCTGGCCAATGTATCGTATGCTAAATTGCGCCCCAGGTCATACACCCGCATTTTCGCCAACTCCTCCAACGCGCTCGTCATCTCCAAGTCGTCAATGCTCGACACATATCTCGTGCACAAGGCGTACGTTTTACCATGTCTCTCACGGGGAACTATCCAGAACTTTGTAATCAATAATACCAACCACCATGATTTCCACCCCTCTTCCGTTGGTGCCCAAGTCAACACCATCCCGTACACTGTGATCCTTCGTAGCGATGCACAGTACCGACTCCCTACTATTGGGTGGTATGTACATTACCATACTGTGGGAGGCGGAAATACATATCATTCTGACATAACCCTCGCGAGACCCGAAAGTGGATTGCCTGACACAAATTCACTCTGCTATCCTCGTTAATATGGAACCTAACAGTCTCTCCCTACTCAACTGCTCCTTATCCCGCCGATACTCTTACCCATCTGGTGCGTAAGACATGCATTATTGTGTCTCTCAGTAGACCCTGAACTCCAAATCATTGATACCAGCCACGTGTTCCATCTTTCTCCAGTAAATCTCGACTCATGCACGAATCTGGTGGTATGGCTTTGGTAACGAACTGCAACAACCAATCCCTTCGGTCCCGTCTCGTTCGTCGTCCGTTCTTTCGATGTCAGCAAGCCTTAGCGCTGAGGTCGATGACCTCAAAGGTGGCGTTGCAGGCGATTCTAGTCCTCACTGGCATCCTACTCCAGGGCACGAAGTCGAGATCCGTTGAAGAAACGAAACTACATAGGCCCATCGCTCTATTTCTTTCAACTCAATATCTGCAACCGATGGGACACACCTCTTGTGAGCAGGGATAACAAGGCTCGTCACCGTGGGTCGTTGTGCCAGATACAGCAGGTATATGCGTCCAATGTTTCAGCTTGAAGCCAATATTTTGACATATAGTGCTTGTGCGATTCCATGTACGTTGAAACTATATTTGTCGAACGCGAGCTCAAGTCAATACAGATTTTCCCCCGGTCTTGGAGCACCGATCATCATTTTAAGGTGGCTTACTTACTCACATTCACGTCTATCAGGCCATTATAAGTCATTGTTGATCTACCAAATCTTGCCGAGGACCTCTTGTGCATGATGTCATGAAAATGTTGGCGCCGTAGAGGTTTAAGATATTTCTAACAGCCCACAAGCTAGACAAGAATGGTTCACGGACAGACAAAAGTACTTATACTGTTGGCTTAAAGTAGCTCAGAAACACCTTACCACTAGCTGAACGGGATTCGAAATCGTGTTATTGAGACTTGGAAAATGCTTTTGGGGTACTCTTATCATGTAAATGCTCACTAGATCCATAGACAAGCCTATCAGACTTGCCCAACTTATCGGCCTGAGCTCAGCGCCCTGTTAAGCTAAGACATGAAACACGCTCAGAGTTTGGAGACAGAAGGAACGAGACGGTGCGTATTATATATGTTTAATTCACGCCGTGAGGAATAGAAATAGAAAAAGGAGTGCCATGCGTTGATGACGATGATGACGAATACTCAATACGCCCAAGTCACATCGGGGCATATGCATGAGCTGCAGCGCTGAGCAGCTGGGTACTGCAGTCTAACGTTGTGAGTCTGACTCTGAATCACTACTCGAGTCACTACTACTACAAGTGACTCACAAGCGCTGTCGGCTCCAACGGAATGACATAAGCATGTGGAATTCGGCAAATGATTGAATTGCCTTCACCTTCGTGAGCGTCGACAGACATGAACTTCAAGCAAGATGGTCTGATCGAACGTGCCAAAAAAGACTTGATGTAGTAAAATCCTGCTTCAGGCCGCGTCGTTCTGACATGCGTGTACGATGCTGACAAGGAATGCCATGAGCGTCGCGTCACCATATTACATGGTACATGCATGCGCGTCATGGCTCGGGTACAAGGAGTCGGAAGAAGCGGCATCTACTAGCTGCTAACTTGGCTGAAGCTACGTGAGGTAAGTACATGCTTCAAATCAATTCAATTGTTTCACGGCTTCGCAAGACACCGTAACAATTCTTCAAGTAGTACGCCGAATTTGACTCGGACTTGTTCACACTGCCAGGCCGCCGAGTGCCTCGGAGCCGCAATGACCTACATACATAAATGCATGGATTTCCTGCAGATGCACTCCACACAAAGTACAACGCTCGAACATGAGTGCAGAACCCACTTTACTTGCGTCACATACGTCGGAGGGCCGTCCAGTCACTGCCGACGAAAAGAAAAGTACCCTTTCAAAGGAGCTCACACCCTCAGAGCACGTTACTCTGGACGTGAAACAGAATTCAAAGGGCATCCGAGCCTTTCTCCCCTGGTCAAAGAAAGCATCTGGCAAGGAAACAGAGAGCGAAGCCGAGAACGCAAAGGCAGCGGACACACTCGCCCCTGCGTCATTCTTATCGCTATTCCGGTTAGATCGTCCCGCTTTTTGATTGAACGCGATGGTTCACCGATATACAGGTATTCAACTCGCTTTGAAATAATGTTGGACCTTTTTGGCGTGATCTTCGCTGTTGCTGCTGGCGCTTCGCAGGTGAGTTTTCGGATTTGCGTCGTTGCGAGCTGCATCCTCTTATTTCCTACCCTAGCCTCTGATGACTTTGGTATTCGGCGACATGACCCAAGATTTCGTTACATTTAGTTCAGTACAGAACGACTACTATCAAGCGCTGCAGTCTAATGATGCGAACGTGATCGCGCAAGCACAGACCGCGCTAGATGCTGCTGCATCCGAGCTCGTTCACTAGCGCTAGCCTGGATGCTTCCTTACCTCGCTTATCTTGGTAGGTTCTTGATTTGATAAGAATGAGACCTAGTACCCATCTGAACTCGTACCAGGAATCGCAATGCTTGTTTGCACTTACATGTACATGTGCATCTGGGCTTATACTTCAGAAGCTAATGGGAAAAGAATACGAGAGAGGTATCTTCAGGCCATCCTTAGACAGGAGATCGCTTATTTTGATGATGTGGGAGCTGGAGAGGTTGCGACGCGCATCCAAACCGACACTCGTAAGTCATCTGGTCTTTTCAAAGGTGAACGAACGAAGTCACCTTGCTCTGAAATAGATCTGGTACAAATGGGCATATCCGAAAAAGTCACTGTTTCGGTCGCTTGCATCAGCTCATTCACCACTGGCTTTATTCTTGCATATGCCCGGTCATGGCGTCTCGCTCTTGCATTGTCGTCCATGATTGTGTGCATTATATTCATAGGCGCCGCCATGAAAAAGTTTCTCTCCAAATACACGCAGTGAGTGTACTTGCTGTTGAGCTCGTCCTGAAGCTCTGATCTCCGTTCAATACCAGATTGTCCTTGAAGCATGTTGCTGAGGCAGGTAGTCTTGCAGAAGAGGTCATATCCACGATTCGCACCGCCCAGGCTTTCGGGACGCAGAAAGTTATGTCTGGAATGTACGATAAGAATGTCGACGTAACTCGCGTCGTCGACACCAAAGCGAGTATTTGGCAAGGTGCAGGGTTAGGCTGCCTCTTCTTCGTGACCTACGCTGGATATGCGCTGGCGTTCGATTTCGGAACTACCCTCATAAATGAGGGCAAGGGTCTGTTCCCGTTTCTGTATCGTGAAACTGCATTTAACGTTGGTTTGCAGCTAACGCCGGACAGGTTGTAAATGTCTTCTTCGCCATCTTGACCGGATCGTTATCTCTTGCCCTACTTGCGCCTGAATTGCAAGGTAATCGTGGTCCTGCTTTTGTGTCGGAATTCTCATTATGTTTTACTCAAGCCATTACACGCGGTTGTGGTGCTGCCGCCAAACTTTTCGCTACGATCGAGCGTGTCCCCGATATCGACTCTGCAAATCCAGGAGGACTAAAGCCTCCAAGAGTCATTGGCGAGATTACATTCCAGGAAGTCAAGTTTCAGCTATCCATCTCGCTCAGACGTCCCCATTCTCAAAGGGATCAACATCACCTTCCCGGCTGGCAAGACCACTGCTCTCGTTGGCGCATCTGGATCTGGTAAATCCACGATTGTATCTCTCACGGAACGCTTCTACGATCCGCTCAGCGGATCCGTTATGCTTGACGGAACTGACTTGCGAGAACTGAATATCAAGTGGTTGCGCTCTCAGATCGGTCTGGTCTCCCAAGAGCCTGTACTTTTCGCGACGACGATCAGTGGCAACGTCGCGCATGGTCTCATTGGCACACAATACGAGGATGCATCCGAGGAGGAGAATCTGGACTCATCAAAGCAGCCTGCATCAAGTCCAATGCAGATGACTTTATTAGCCGCCTGCCACAAGGATATGACACTATGGTCGGCGAGCGAGGTTTTCTGTTATCGGGAGGGCAAAAACAGCGGATCGCCATTGCGCGAGCTATCGTGTCGGATCCGCGGATCTTGCTCCTTGATGAAGCAACGAGTGCCCTCGATACTCGCTCAGAAGTGATCGTACAGGACGCTCTCGACAAGGCAGCCTGCTGGGCGAACCACCATCACCATTGCTCATCGCTTTGTCAACGATTAAAGATGCTGACTGCATACTTGTAATGGGCGATGGTCTCGTACTGGAGCGAGGGACTCATGCGGAACTTCTGGCAGACGAGAATGGGGCATACTCTCGTCTCGTCGCAGCTCAATCTCTCCGCGAGGGTCATGAAGATGGTGATCTGGATGGAGTGATATTAAGTGACGAGACAGACTTAGAAAAGCCTAGGCCAGAAGAACTTCTCGAACGGAAGAGCACCATTCACTCCATCGGAAGCGACGTCGTCGGTCAATTAAAGGAGAAAACAGGGGACCAGGCTCCAGAGGGAGACTATGGTTTATTCTATTTGATGAGACGCATTGCTATTCTTCACCGCAAAGGGCTTCATCGTTATTTGATCGGATCTCTCTTTGCCTATATGTGAGTCCACAAAGCATATATTACCAGCGGGGCTCATGTGTTTCTGCAGGCAATGGTGCCGCTTATCCTGCCTCTGGTATCATCTATGGTAAGTCCTTTCGCCAAGAAAAATAGAAGCCATTTATCCTGGCATGCACTGGCAGGGCAAGCGATCTCCGGCTTTAGCGCGACCACGAATGCCGAGCGCAGCTACCAAGGCGACAGGAATGCTCTCTGGTAGAGTTTACATATTTGCCTGGATATCATGCTGGTGCTTATCTCGAGCCAGGTTTTTCATCCTTGCCATCCTGACCGGCTTGTGTATGGGTTTCCAAACTACTTCTTTGCTTCTGCTGCGGTGTCTTGACTGCCAAGCTCCGTTCGCTGAGCTTCAAAGCCATTCTCCGACAAGACAGTGAGTGCTCAATCGTTGTCATGATTATTTTTCTCACACATGGCGACAGTCGAGTACTTTGACGACGACAAGAACAGCGTGAGTCCTATAACTCCTTCAGCTCGTGCAGAACCCTCATTGGACTCTGTCAGACTGGCGCTCTGACGTCGAAGCTTGAGCGAAAACCCCCAGAGGGTAAATGGTCTCGCTGGCATAACTCTTGGAACGTGAGTATCACCATTCTTTCCAAAGTGGTATCATGACTGACTTTGATTAGAATCGTCCAATCTATCGCCACTCTAGTTATTGGTTTGGCTATTGGCTTTGCATACGCTTGGAAGGTGGCCATTGTCGGCATGGGTGCGTCCCGTTTTCCCACTATAAGCATCTCTCTTAATTTCAGTCGTTACTTAGCATGCATCCCTCTCTCGATTTCCGGTGGCTACATACGTTTGGTATGCGACCTGCGTAATAAGCTCCCATCGTGCTAAATGTTCTTTAGCAAGTCGTTGTTCTGAAAGATCAGAGGAACAGGAAAGCGCAAGAAAGCTCTGCTCAGATTGCCTGCGAAGCTGCTGCATGCCATTCGCACTGTTGCATCATTGACCCGAGAAGAGCACTGTCTTAATATTTACAAACAGAGCTTAGAAGCACCCATCAGGAAATCCACTAGGACAGCGCTCTGGAGCAACTTGCTGTATGCATTCTCTCAGGCCATGGGGATTCTGGGTGACATCTCTAGCCGTCTGGTATGGCTCGACGCTCGTTTCTCGGCTGGAGCTATCCACACAATCATTCTTCATTGCTCTAGTGGTATGGTTATTTCGTCGACCTCCTAGACATTATTGAAGTGACCAATACATTTGCAGAGCACGGTATTTTCCTCAATGCAAGCTAGTAACTTCTTTGCCTTTGTGCCTGACATCTCATCGGCCAAAGGGGCCGCCGACGCAATTATCAGGCTCCTTGATTCGACTCCTGCGATTGATGCAGAGTCAACTGAAGGCAAAAGCGTTCCGAGCGAAACTATCAAAGGCCTTATACGGCTGGAGAACGTTCGTTTCAGTTATCCCACCCGGCCCAGAACCCAGGTCCTTCGTGGCCTCTCGTTTACGGTTGAACCTGGAACTTATGTTGCCTTGGTCGGCTCCAGTGGTTGCGGTAAAAGCACGGTGTAAGTCTCGCAATCCTACTGTATTCAAACAGGCTGCTGAGAGCCCATTTAGCATCCAGTTACTAGAGCGTTTCTACGATCCACTTTCCTGGACGGATCTCGCTCGATGGAGAGCTTATTGACGAGTTTAACGTCCAGGCATATCGACAGCAGATTGCACTTGTGTCACAAGAACCTGTGAATACGATTGTGATATCGATCTCTTGGCAGAGAGAGCTGACTGCTTGCCTTGCAGACTTTGTACGCGGGAACTATCCGCTTCAACATCTTGCTCGGTGCCGCTAGACCAGAAACCGAGGTCACGCAAGAAGAGATCGAGGCTGCCTGCCGTAGTGCCAACATACTAGATTTTATTCAATCACTTCCAGAGTAAGACCTCTCAACATTACGAGAGCTTGAGACTTACTGACATGATCATGTTAGTGGGTTCAATACCGAAGTCGGTGGGAAGGGATCCCAGCTATCGGGCGGTCAGAAACGTGTGTATCATCCATGACAGATACCTTTCTTTGTGCGCTGAAATCACGATCCAGAACGTATAGCAATCGCTCGTGCACTACTTCGGAATCCCAAGGTTCTTCTGCTCGATGAAGCCACATCAGCCCTTGATTCGAACTCGGAGAAGGTAGTACAAGAAGCTCTTGACAAAGCTGCGAAAGGTCGCACCACCATTGCTATCGCCCACCGTCTTTCTACTATCCAGAACGCTGATCGCATGTGAGTCAAACGGGATCAACGCCACTCGTGAACACTTTCTCATTATTTTGCAGACATTTTATCAAGGAGGGCAGAGTCTGCGAATCTGGCACCCATGACGAGCTTCTTGCGCTGAGAGGAGACTATTACGAGTTCGTCCAGCTGCAAGCACTGAGCAAGAAGTAGCGGTAATTTAGAATAATGCCCGATGAGTCTAACTCAATAATACATTAGAAACCTAGAGCAAATCAGTAATTCCATCTTTCTAGAACCATAAAAGAGACAAGGGACGCATAGTTCAGTACGGTGGTTCACCGCTTGTACTATCATACTTGTCACAGACTCAGATGTTCGAACGCCTGTGTCGTTATATGATTCAACACCAACACTTGCAAGAAACAGGAATTCTCGAAAGTCCGGCGGTACGTCCGTCCGTCTGACAGTTCGTCTATCCTAGCATAACATTCTTTGCAAGACTTCTTGTCCCACAAACTTCCCCCAGACCCATACTAACAAGTTCCTATGTGTTTGACGGGCTTTAATCTGGGGTATGGAAATTTCGTAAATGTGTGGGACCACTGCGATGCCCGCCTCTTGTTTCGTTCAAGTCGTTCGACGCCTCGAATTCTCAAATACTCTGTGACCACCAGCACTGGCACGCGCTGCGAGTCGACCTACTGTCAGTTGATTCAGAACTGAGACTCCGATGAGTTGTGCTTATTTCGCATGGCGCAGTTCTTTCTTGCCTACTCTTTGGCATCTATCCTGAGCGGTAAGCATAGCTTGGGTTGTACTTGTATCCGAAGCTACATCATGGTCGTTCCCCGAGGTCAGCGACTCATCTTGATCATGGAAAGCAGCGCACCTATACAAAGTCGTTATAGAATCCGAGTCTGCTTAGAATACATAGATCATGACGGCGTAGGTCTGATTCCGTCTCAATCTGACATCGTCATTTCGCAAATCCGTAACAAGTTTGTTTACGCAAAGCAACCTCTAATGCAAGGAGTAACTCATATCACTAAGTACTACGTTGAGAGAAGGAATGAGGGCAACATATTCCGCTCGCCGCTTATCTGTTATCGGCATTTCGAAGCCGAACGTCAGGCTCTCCAGGGGACACTTTGACCGCGTCAAAAATGCACAGAATTTTTTATGAGGCCACGAGTATATGTTGCGAGCTTCGAGAGCGTGCAAATTTGGGAGCGACAATGTATCGAATAGGATAAGATGCCCTGTGGTGTTATCGTCAAAATCTTCGGAAACGATCCGTAAGGATTGGAGTTGGGTGTGCGTGAATGGCTCCAAGGTCTCCAAGGCAATAAAATATGTAGATAACGTCAAGGAGGAGAGGCTGGGGCATAAACGGAGCAATTGGGGGAGTGCACTCTGTTCGTCTAGGTCAATCTGGATATTTGTGAGGTGGGCCCAGGCGGGATTGACGGTAGATGTATACTCCATGTCGAAGAACACCCCTGTTGCCGTGAGACTGCGTAGAGTGCATGGTGGTTGCGAGATGACATGGATGAAAGTACTCCCATTATATGTTGGTATGGTCAGCTCCTCAAGTGCTAGGAAGTCTGATATGATAACCTCAGGTTCCGGGAAGCCATTGAAGTCAAAATTAACAGACAGCGACGAGACTTGATTTATGTAGGGCTGAAGAAGATTTCGTAGCTTAGTCCAGTCATTTTTGTAACACTGGAGTTCCAACGAGAGCGGACGCCCTCGTGATCGCTTGAGCCATGCCTTATAGCAGAAGGCTGCCCGCCGCCAGTCTTTGCCCACGGACAGTCTGTGCCACAAACTGGGCATATCCACAGCAATCTCCCTCCATCGTCGACATATTCTGGTCAACAGCATAGGAGCTGCCTTTGATGCGGGTGATAAGCGGTGCTCAATGGGAAGACAGTGAGAAAAAATCTGGGATAGGACTTCGGTTGGCAAGCGCCAAAGAGCTGATACAAGTTGCTTGTGTGAATTCATGGACTGAGTGATCCTGTCCTTCTTCGCGACCAGTTGCTGGTGAATATGGTTGATACCATCTATGACTGTTTCAAAATGTGAGATTTCGTGGGATACTGCATCCAATTGCTGTTGGCGTTCGGTAATGATAGCACTGATGTCCTGGAAATCGAACTTGAAGGCAGAGTAGTTCGTATTGCTAATAGAATACTGGGTTTCGAGGTCTGGCATCTGGTCATCGTGAATCAATAACATCAATACATGCATTGAATTCAATTAACATACGATTACTTGTGAATGAGCGAGCTGAAATAAATTGTTTATTATTGTATGCAGACGATTGCCTATGAAACTGGGTGCTTACAATGTTTTGCAGGGCACCAATGATATCTGAGACCGAGGAAATTTTTGCTTTTGAGTTGGCTGTCATGGCATCAACCATGTCTGTGTGTTGTCGACGGTCGTCTAACGCGAAGGACATGTGCTTGCAATGTTCTGACAATTATTAGGGGAATTCAAAGCCTGATGATAGTGTGAATCAAGGTCCTAAATCGGGTACCCCGAGGTTTTTTTGACTCACCAAATCGTGCTCACTCCTCACGTGCTGCGTGCCTCATCCAATACTGTTTTCATCACAATCATCCAGCCTAATATTTGCTCTCAGTTGTTTGTACAACACCACCTTCGCTCTATCATCGCCATCGCATAGAAGCAGCATTCGTAGCCGTTTTTTTCGTTTTTATTCCGCCCCATACACCTCGATGCACACGATACGCCATCCCGACCCCGCCCTTTCCACTGGAGTCGAAATCTTCTTTCTGGCAAGCCAAGTGGTATAAATATTCGGAGGCATAATATTGTTTGTCGATCGCATACCTTCGGGACCTCATGTGAAGTCCTGCACATGAATGGTAGATGTCTAGTCATAGTTATTTACTGTGTCATCTGTTTTATTAGGACACGATGTGCGATGTATCGGAACTCAGTACTCAGTCTCGGCAGCGCGATGTCATGAAGTACTGATGTCATGAAGGGTTTCGGTATGTGTTTTCAGTATCCCTACTCTCTCGAGGCACCCATAATTGAAATCGACATGTATGCGATCTCGGTCATAATATAAATTACCATTTCACCATTTCAAAAACCTATAATCAACGAGCGGTAGGATGAGGATGGTATCATTAAATCCGTTAGACCGACTTACCCGTTCGTGACCGGACACGACATGACTCTCATTCACTGGCGCTTTGACGCTCAATACCGACGATTATTACTCAAAGGATACCCGTCTCGAGACAAATACGGAGACTTGTAATCTTCGTTGAGGGGCAGCACGATAGCTGCAATAGAATAGATGATCACAATGGCATACTCCATGAGCATCTCCATTACGAGGTAGATCTGCCATTCGCCAGTGAAGATGTTGAATTTTGCGAGGTCGCCAGTGTCGGCTCGGGTGGATGAGGTTGAGGTTATCGAAAACGAGCTCGAAGAGAACGTGGATAGGATGCTGTAGATAGTCCGAACGGCAAGGAAGGGAAGTGTGATGGAGATGGCCACCAAGAGCTGAATATAATAAGGCATAAGAACATTGGTCGGATAGATGACAATGCTCCGGAAAGCTCACCTGCTTGCGGTGTCTTAAGAGAAATCTGGCTTTGGTCCATAGATAGATACAGATACCGACAAGGATAATGTATAGGATGGCAAAGAGGATGACACCAGCCCTGCGCATGGCATTCCCACTTGAGTTTGAGCTTGAGCTAGAACTTGTCTCATCGGAGATGCCGACGATGACAAGGATGAGAGCGATCGTGCCGAGGAGTTGAAGAAGGCGGAATATTTTCTGATATCTCGGAAAGCCTTCAGGAGTTCGGGAACTATGATAGTGTTCAGCGCATTCCATCCAAAATGGCAACATGATGAACGTACATTGAGTGCAACAGACCCAGCGTGCAAAGCAACAGTGGGGACAGGCCAGATGCTTCTAAAGCGTAACCGCCCGTGTATAACGAAGTGTTCACAGGAGTAACTTCCTCAGCTGCAACAAGCAAAGCACCACCCAATACTCGAACTGAAGGTATAACAGGGTTAAAATTGTATCTTCAACAAGTCAAACGACCTACTGATGCAGAATACCAACAGCAAGATCCACCCATCACCTCGGGCCATGCCGTACTTGGACACTATCCTGATGGAAATTAACAGGAATGGAACATACATTGCGATGGTCACTGCTGCAAGGACGCCATGAGAGTCGAGAGCCATTTTTCCTGAAAAACTGGAGTCGACGGAGGAGGGATAAAAATAAGGGAAATGATGTGACGTTTGCCTGCCTTTTGTATGAACTCATGACGAGTAAGAGGCGGTGAGTGCTAGGCCCTATGCTGCCTGGGGCGTTGCGTTTAGAAACGCAAACCTGATAGAAGGCTAGTATATAACCCTTCCGGCGCAATTGGCACTCCACAGAAGTCGGCACTAATTTGACAGAACTCGTGTATATTGCTAGCCACTTGAATACAAAATTCTCGAGATAGATATACTTCTCCCTCTGATACGAGGTAATGTTGAACGACCACGATTGAAGCAGAATTGAGTGTGATAGTTGAAAGTGTCGTCATACAGAAATGTCACCTGCTGATAGGCTATTAGTATGCGCCGTAACGGAGTTTCAATTACTCCATATATACCACTCTGGAAGTGCCTGTGGTGCTGTAGCGCCGTCATACTGTGGGAGACGGAAACACGTATGATCTTCCCAAGGCCCGAAAGTGAATTGCTATTGACAAGCGATCAGACGGGTAACACAAGGCCATTCATTAACACAAATACTAGTAGGCACTCACTAACGTTAACCATTCCTCATCGGGCAGCTGGTGGAGATGTGTGCTGTATCAACGCGAAGTTGAAATTGTTTATTGGCACAGCAGTACTTATGTGCATACGTACACGATGATCAACTTGAATTGTATTCCACCTGCGACGCAACGATACAGCTGAGATACATAAGTTTCAGTGACTGCAGTCAGTCGAGCGGTGAGTTCGTAATTAATGTATCATATATAACCTAGTCTAATGTTGTTCGAGATAGTCAATATTATAAACACTTTACCATGTTGTGTAGGCTGTAGTGATAGCAATGACATCAATAACAACCTTCCTGATGATCACTCACGTGAAAGGCGTCTTCCAGGAGTCCGGTGCTCGCTGGGGTATATGCAATAAAGTCTCCATCAAATATAAGTAACTCGAGGGATGAGACGAACGTCATAGCATGTCAGGTGAGATCCGAGTCTTCGTAAAGGAAGGGAAAATTAGATTAGTGATGACCATCAATAGCTACAACAGACAAAGAGCCAGAAACGAGTCCAGCATCCAGCGTGTTTGATCATTACATGAGGGTTGGTGTCGGTAGCTGTAGCTTCGGGAGTAGCGGCGGCTGGTGGTGTGGTGGACGACGTGGAGATAGCAGCAGCATGTGGCTGTGGAGATGACTGAGCCGCGCCGCTGGATTGCTGCGTGGTATCAGGGCTTGAGGCGCTTGCAGTAGCGTTTTTCGGAATTGGCCTCCGCTTTTCTCTTGCACAAGCGTACCTCTGTGTGGTACGAGATGAAGTTCGAACTTCTATGAAGGAAAAAAATGACATACACGTTTGCCCTTGGGATACGGGACATCGACTGAACGATGCTTGCGCAACTCGATCCCGGAGCCACTTCCCACAGAGAGCAGATTTCGAGCCCGGTGAAAAATGCGGGATCGGCATGACGTATCGTGAGTATCAGGTCGTGCAAAAAACTGAGAACATAAGATCAAGAAAACACGGGATGAGATGCTAACTACTTCATCAGTGAACGGATGATTCCTTGAAATGGTAGCCGTGGGAATTACAGAAGGATATCATTCTGCTCCTGCCGAATATCATCGATGATCTACAGTGTGCTCTCAGTTGTTTGTACAACACCACCTTTGCCCTCTATCATCGCCATCGCATAGAAACACCATTCGTAGCTGTTTCTTATTGTTATTCCGCCCCATAAACCCCAATGCACACGATACGCCATCCCGACCTCGCCCTTTCCACTGGGTTCGAAATATTCTTTCTGGCAAGCCAAGTGGTATAAATATCGAGCTGCACAAACGTCCCCCAGCAGTGGTTGACGTCCCGCTTTGCCAGGCCAAACGCGTACGTCACTTTATCCTTCTCGGATGTTCAACTCCTCCTGATATCACTTTCGCCTTCGAACTTTATATTGTATCATGCAGAGAAATGCTTCAGCAAGAGAGAGATGGAGGCCAACCGGGACACACGCTACTGCAGGAAGCTCACGCCATCCCAATAGCACCGTCACGCAACAATCCAGCGGCGCAGCTCAAACTCGGTCGTCTAAGTCTTCGCAACTGCATGCTGCCGTCTCCACCTCCACCGCACCTCCCGTCGTTTCTTATGCAACTTCAAGCACTAATTCTCATGCAACGATTAAACATGCTGGTCGCTGGGCTCGTTTCTTGCTCTTTATCTGCTGCACCTCTCCTGAGTATGCCGATGGCCATCTTCAATTTTTACTACGATATGTTATGTTATCCCACCCCTCAAGTTCATACAATGGAGGCATAATATTGTTTGTCAATCGCATACTTTCGGGACCTCATGTGAAGTCCTGCAGATGAATGATAGATGTCTAGTCATAGTTATTTACTGTGTCATATGTTTTATTAGGACACGATGCGCGACGTATCGGAACTCAGTCTCGGCAGCCTGATGCCATTAAGTACTGATGTCATGAAGGGTTTCGGTATGTGTTTTCAGTATCCCTACTCTTAGGGCATCCATAATTGAGATCGACGTGTATGTGATCTCGGTCAGAATATAAATTACCATTTCATTATTTTAAAAATCTATAATTAACGAGGGGTAGGTGACCTTGTGAAAATATGCGCCATGAGGATGGTATCATTAGATTCATTAAACCGACTTACCGGTTCGTAACCGGACACGACATGACTCTCATTCACTGGCGCTTTGACGCTCAATACCGAGGATTATCACTCAAAGGATACTCTGAGTCGTCTTGAGACAAATCCGGAGACTTGTAATCTTCGTTGAGGGGCAGCATGATAGCTGCAATAGAATAGATGATCACAATGGCATACTCCATGAGCATCTCCATTACGAGGTAGATCTGCCATTCGCCAGTGAAGATGTTGAATTTTGCGAGGTCGCCAGTGTTGGCTCGGGTGGATGAGGTTGAGGTTATCGAAAACGAGCTCGAAGAGAACGTGGAAAGGATGCTGTAGATAGTCCGAACGGCAAGGAAGGGAAGTGCGATGGAGATGGCCACCAAGAGCTGAATATAATAAGGCATAAGAACATTGGTCGGATAGATGACAATGCTCCGGAAAGCTCACCTGCTTGCGGTATCTCAAGACAAATCTGGCTTTGGTCCATAGATGGATGCAGATACCGACAAGGATAATGTATAAGACGGCAAAGAGAATGACACCGGCCCTGCGCATGGTGTTCCCACTCGAGTTTGAGCTAGAGCTAGAACTTGTCTCATCGGAGATACCGACGATGACAAGGATGAGAGCAATCGTGCCGAGGAGTTGAAGAAGGCGGAATATTCTCTGATATCTCGGGAGGCCTTCAGGAGTTTGGAATCTATAATAGTGTTCAGTGCATTCCATCCAAAATGGTAACATGATGAACGTACATTGAGTGCAACAGACCCAGCGTGCAAAGCAACAGTGGGGACAGGCCAGATGCTTCTAAAGCGTAACCGCCGATGTATAACGAAGTGTTCACGGGAGTGACTTCCTCAGCTGCAACAAGCAAAGCACCACCCAATACTCGGACTGAAGGTATAACAGGGTTAAAATTATATCTTCAACAAGTCAAACGACTTACTGATGCAGAATACCAACAGCAAGATCCACCCATCACCTCGGGCCATGCCGTACTTGGACACTATCTTGATGGAAATTAACAGGAAAGGAACATACATTGCGATGGTCACTGCTGCAAGGACGCCATGAGAGTCGAGAGCCATTTTTCCTGAAAAACTGGAGCCGAAGGAGGAGGAGGGATAAAAATAAGGGAAATGATGGGACGTTTGCCTGCCTTTTGTATGAACTCACGACGAGTAAGAGGCGGTGAGTGCTAGGCCCTATGCTGCCTGAGGCGTTGCGTTTAGAAAGGCGAACCTGACAGAAGGCTAGTATATAGTCCTTCCGGCGCAATCGGCACTCCACAGAAGTCGGCACTAATTTGACAGAACTCGTGTACATTTCTAGTCGCTTGAACACGAAATTCTCGAGATAGATATACTTCTCCCTCTGATACGAGGTTGCAACGTTGAACGACCACGATTGAAGTAGAATTGAGTGAGGTAGTTGAAAGTGTCGTCATACAGAAATGTCACCTGCTGATAGGCTATTAGTATGCGCCGTAATGGAGTTTCAATTACTCTCCATCTATATATATACTGCACACACCACTTTGGAAGTGTTGTAGCGCCATGTACATTACCATACCGTGAGAGACGGAAACACGTATGATCCTCGCGTGGCCCGAAAGTGAATTGCTATTGACAAGCGATCAGACGAGTAACAAAAGGCCATTCATTAACAAGACTAGTAGGCACTCACTAACCATTCCTCATTGGACAGGTGAAGATGTGTACTGCATCAGCGCGAAGTTGAAATTGTGTATTGGCACAGCAGTACTTATGTGCATACGTACACGATGATCAACTTGAATCGTATTTCACCTGCGACGCAGCGATACAGCTGAGATACAAGTCAGTCGAGCAGTGAGTTCGTAATTAATGTATCATACATAACCTAGTCTAATGTTGTTCGAGATAGCCAATATCATAAATACTTACCTGTTGTGTACGTTGTAGTGATAGCAATGACGTCAATAACGACCTTCCTGATGATCACTCACGCGAAAGGCGTCTTCGAGGAGTCTGGTGCTCGCTGAGGTATATACAATAGAGTCTCCATCAAATATAGGTAACTCGAGGGATGAGACGAACTTTGTGGCATTTCAGGTGAGATCTTCATAAAGGAAGGGAAAATTAGATTAGTGATGACCATCAGGATACTCACGGGAGGTACAACACATAAAGTCCAGCGTGTTTGATCAAACATGAGGATTGGTGTTGGAAGTTGTAGCTTCGAGAGTAACGGCGGCTGGTGGTGTGGTGGAAGACGTGGAGATGGCAGCATATGGTTGTGGAGATGACTGAGCCGCGCTGCTGGATTGCTGGGTGGTATCAGGTCATGAGGCACTTGCAGTAGCGTTTTTCGGAATTGGCCTCCGCTTTTCTATTGCGCAAGCGTCCCACTGTGTGGCACGAAATGAGCTTCGAACTTCTAAGAGGGAAGAAAATGACGTACATGTTTGCCCTTGGCATGCGGGACATCAACTGAACGATGCTTGCGCAACTCAATCCTGGAGCCACTTCCCACAGAGAGCAGATTTCGAGCCCAGTGAAAGATGCGGGATCGGGATGACGTATCGTGAGCATCGGGTCGTGCAGAAAACTAGATCAGGAAAACACGGGATGAGATGCTAACTACTTAGACGAGCACGATTTGGTGAGTCGTCGAAAAACCACGGGGTACCCGAGGGGAGACCTTGATTGGCTGATGGACAGGTGGTGTAGTATCAGCCTAGAATGCATAAGCTTGAGTGCAATGAGAACTGTTGATGAACGACGGCCAGTACCGACTTGTCGTGCTGGTCTAAAAGAAGGTCGTCGAAGCCAGCGTCTTGTAATATCGCAGAAAAATTCCATGTGTATGCATTTTCGTCATCGCAGCTAGAGGCTAGTAGCTTTCCATCTGACGAAAAGGACGTCAAGTTCATTGCATCCGCATGGTGGAAGGGAATGATGGCCTGGCCGCTCTCAAGCTTCCACAATTGTACTGCAGTGTGGTCGAAGGATGCGGCGCTTGCGAGGATGCGACCATTTGGAGATATTGCGATGCCATAGACAACGTTCCCGACGCTCTCTATGACGTCGCAACGCTGCGTTGGTGTGCCCACCGGCAAGCAGTGCAATTTGGTTCCAATTTGTTGCAGTGTTGTTATTAACCCGGGTTATTATGGAAAGCCAGACAGCCGCGCTCCCTTATTGTTGAGTGAAAGTTCTTATGTTGGGGGCCAGTGGTAGACTGTGAACGTTGGTTGTTCGACCTTGCCTGCAAAATTGCGTGGGAAAAATAGACCATGGTACTAGTGGTCCGAGTTCAAGGGCCTCCGAGTCCCACAGTTAACTTTTGTAATCCCCCGTGGTACACCTCCCTTCATCGTTTGACTGGACTGGAGATCAATCCGTCGCGATTGTGTATGTCGCCTCGTAGACAGGTTGATCACCAAGTCCTACTAAGACTCCGATACCGTTTGTCACGGCTACTTTGACTGTGGGCTAGCTATGATAGGAAACCTTGGGCGACAACCTATACTGGATTGTTTCCTCACAGACAAGAGTATTTTGTGGTGCGCATCCTCTTATAAGTCATCTGCCATAATTCAGCTTTTATTAATAACATAGTGCAACAAAATACGTTGTAATTGCGCTGATCCTTGTCGACGTTGGCGAATCAAGTCGACCTTTGACTTGGAGGTAGAGATTCACAGTACTATGAAAATCTCACCATGAGGTGGCCGGGAGCCATTTCCAGTACACTGTCATTCTTTTCTGTAATTATTCATCAGTGGAACGTGTCCATTCAAACCAGCGCTGTAAGATCGCACGGAACTCGAGCCGTAATTTGGCGTCCCGTCGGACTCAGAAGTCAGTGCCATGCTGACTGCAAGCTTCCGTCGAGATTCGGTGTTATCGTGGAAAGCATGGCCGTAATTACATCGCGGGGTGCCTATCTCAAGCCGAGTGTCATTTCGTAGCATCAATGACTCATGGAATTGTGCATCGTGACGCTCATGACCTTCTCGAGCGCCTGCTTAAGCGATGACTTCCCGTTGTACAACTGCATCAGTCCTCAATATCTGCAGTCTTTGAGTGTGGTGATTATTCAAGCTCCGCAGAGTATGGGCGACCTTCTCCGGATAGTGAGTGCGATCTACAATATGATGTCACCAATCGTTGACCAATTATAGCCACATGATAGCAATGTGGGTACATCGCGGGCCAGATGCTACTCAGCGAGCGCTCTAATCTTTCGCTTATCTACCGGGTAGCATGTGTTGCCCATATAAGATGATTTTCTCGAATCCTTGTCAACTCTGGGCTGTGATGGCTCAGGGGTATTCCGAGAGTTAAGAGCGCCACTTCTCATGAATGCATAGCCGCAACATCGGGTTTGCTTACTGTATAGAACTCTTTCAAGTCGGCATCGCATATTTTCCCTACCAAAAGAAGTTTAGATTTCACAGCCTTGACTCGGTTTGGTGTCCCAAAATCCCGTGACTTTTGGAAGTACTCTTCGAGTTCCTGGTACACTCCCGGGATGACTTTTGCTTTACCGGTTTGCGCTTCTTTCAAGCACACTTTTGAGGTATAAAGGCATGGATCCGTCGCACAACCTATGCATCCAAAAAAACTCACTATGTTCTCTCAAGCTCTCACTGTTCGTGCTGATAGCATTGCTCATCATCTCGAGATGGTCTTCCTTTTTACACA
The DNA here is from genome assembly GCF_016647625.1 of Suillus subalutaceus. NCBI lineage: Eukaryota > Fungi > Basidiomycota > Agaricomycetes > Boletales > Suillaceae > Suillus > Suillus subalutaceus. The sequence continues at coordinate 9,613 of NW_024540486.1, read as the reverse complement.
AAATGATATCAGAACCACTCTGATACCTGTCGTATGTGACAACTATTCCGCGTCTTGCTCCCTTGTTCAATTACACTTTTCAGACAATATTCGCATTATCTGCGGCTCCCAAATATGACCCCACACATGCTTGGCATGCTCCTTTGTGGATATGGTTCCACTTATTGCAGTTCGATATTGCAAACCAGATCCAAGATCCGGAGGAGGACCGCAAGAACAAACCCTCCCGTCCGATACCTGCTGGTCGCATTTCTGTCGACAGTGCAGCTGATATACGCTGGGTGTTGGTCCCAGTCTGCTTGATGCTATTGTTGTGGTACGGTGCTCAGGCTCTGCTAGCCAGCACCATTTTTGCAGTGTTCACGATCTGGTACAATGAACTTCACGGTGATAAAATGGGATTGTCGAAGAATGTACTCACAGCCATCCTCGGTGGGTGTCTGGAAGTCGGAGGAACCATTGCTGCCGGTAAATCTATCCAGTTGCAGACAATCTATCATTTTGCTGATCAAGCGCACAGGTTCTTGCAACTCACGCATGGACAAGGTCGGTGCTTTGGTGGTCGCACTTAGCTCGGCAGTCTTTGCGACTACACTTCATGCGCAAGACTTCAAGGATGAAGAGGGCGATCGCCTCACTGGCAGGTGCATGCTGCCCACAATCTTCCCTAAAGCCGCGCGCTTTTCAATGATGGTCGGCATTCCCCTCTGGTCATTTGTCTTGAGCCATGTCTGGAAGCTAGATGCGCTCTCTACCGCCGCATTTGTAGTTTACGGCACATATGTGGGGACCTGATTTGTGATGTACAACATGGTGGGCGCTGACAAGCAGTCCTGCAAATTTTATAGCGTGAGTCGAAATATTGCTTTGGAGCACACTGAGGTGAAGCTGACAATGGACTCATACAGCTGTGGTATGCGCTCAGCCATCTACTTCCAGGTTACTGGCGTTTCTTCTATGGTGTTTGAGTATCTGGAGCTGAAAGTCGCCTTTGTCCTGTTCTAATGATATAATATTTAATAGCTTATTGTTGTACCACACCAAAAAAAATCAAAACTAGTCAAAAATTTGACCTTGGTTACCTGGTACTTTGACTGCCGGTCAATCGCAAGTCCACACTATGGACCACACATCACCTTTGGACTCAGCGGCCGAAACTCATACTTACATAATGACTTGACTTAAAATCGTTCATCATAAGCCAATCAATTTTTTTTTCCCATACACTGACCATCAACATAAGTTGACGCTTGAGACCATCATTCAAGTCTCTTTTGATTTACCTGCAGGCATGGGTACTAATGGGTACTACGTGGTCCGCTATCGGAATATGTATTTCAAATCACACCGCGGTTCTGATGGTTATCCAGAATGGCTTGGCTTAAAGGTGCTTCAACTCATACGACAGCCCAATGCCATCGCGACCTATCGAAAAATGTTTGGAGAAATTCTGGACGGGTTGAAGAGCCCTTCGCATTCTCTATTAGTGATAGAAAATGGTGATGATTTCGACTTGGAGCCCCCCTCCCAGAAGCAGCCAGGAACTTACTACTGGAACTATGAGATCGATCTTGATCGTAATATCTTCCACGTGGACGACATGCCTTTCTTCTCCTTGGAATGCCTTCCAGATGATAACACTTTTATCCAATACATCACCAATGATCACATGTCCGAAGATGAAGCCGCTGAAGATCATATCTCCGAAGATCATTACGGCCACACAGCTTGCGCATTGAGATGCCCCCCTGAACACAAGTACAAGACGCCCCCACCGCCGGTTGTGGACAATTCTGACCTCATGACGTACCAGTCTTTGATGTGCACTGGATCTCATGTGGCTTTGAGCGATTTGCTCGCCAAAAGTGACATCCTGTCTGAAGACGAGCATGTTCGAGTTACATTGCTAGAGGTCATGATTGGACAGTGCATGGTTAGCTCAACCATTGGCAAGGAAATTTATGAAATAGAGCTTTTAAAGGACCACAATCAGATCACGGACGATCAATGGTCAATTGCATGCTTCATGGCCAGCATTGCGTTCGTTCCTCAGATGTTCGACGACATTTGGCACGTTTGCCATCCAGAGCCGCAAAGAAAGGAGTTCACGTGGGTTCGCGAAGACACTGTTGTCTGCATTACAACACATCTATATGATGAACGATGCTTACAGGCTTCTGTGTCACGCTTGATCAATGCGATCGTGGAGCAGAAGGATAATCCTGGTCATTACTTTGGAATCGCGTTTTCTGTCTTCCATTGCGCAATCGTCAAAGTTGTCAAAGACGCACGCGCAACAACATTCAGCCACACGAGTGCCCTCCAATTCTTACTATCATTCTTTGCACATTCACCTTCTACGCCAGGCATCACTGCTCTCGCCCGCCTTGGCTATCACATTGACCCTGCACTCTTCAAGCGTGCTGTGGAGGTTTGCCATTATGCACAGTACATCAATATTAATAAAGCGGAGAAATCGCTCACTCAGAGAGCTGACGTGCCACTCAGCACCATCTGTCCAACACTGCCTCTTGAGCTTTGGCGAGAGATTGCGCGTTATCTCTGCCCCTTTGAGCTCATCGCCCTCGGATTGGTCTCAAGACTATGTCGTGAAGCAGCCTTGATGGTACTCCGCTATCCCCACCTCTGTGGCTATCGCCTGGTGGCTGCTCCCCAAGAGAAACCAAAGTATCTGCGGGGGATACACCTCTCTTTGCGGGCTGCATCTTTTTCCGCCGTACAAGCCGGCAATCATACTGTTGTGGATATTGGAGTGGAGTTTCGGAATATACAATCGAAGAGTATGATTACTCCCCTCAGATTTAATGGTTCCTCACTTTATGTGGCATGTTCAGTCGATTGCTGATGCTAGGGATGAAAAGCTCCTTCGAATAGAATAGAAAACTAAACTCTACTGTAGCACAACTAGAGACCCTGATGTCGCCGATCCGGGAGCACACATGGGTTCCCTGACTCCTTCATAGACTATATACTCCGGGAGCTTGCAGATTGAGATTATGTAATCACTGATGCATTCAGTTTTTGAGTGCCTTGAGGTTGTTAACGTCGATCAACTTTTGAATCACAGTGAATTAGCTGGACAAATTTGCCCAGCCCTGCCTTCTTCTATGTCACATTCGCAGACTCATTCCCTCCTACTCTTACACAAACACAGATGCTCCTGTTTGGAACGATCAGTCTTGTGATCCCCTGGATGTACGTTGATGTACCCATCATGGTTTCTTTTTATATCAACTTAACAGTTCCTTTGCAATTCCCTGCTACATTATCCCTACCTCGAGCTCTCCCTCAGTGCATACTGTGACTTATAATTAGGCGCCAGATATGCATCCCCACGAGAACGTAAGTGTTGACCGCCGTCTTCACATTCTCAACTTACATCTTTTCAGTCTCGACCGCCCACCTGCCTAATCATCTGCTACTACCTTCAAAGCCCGCACATGCCACCTATGATCCATTCGTGCAGGCTTGCATTGTCAATGTTCCTCTCACGCATGGTAGAGAAGTGCGTTTGGTCGACTTTTTCCTACCGTATTCCGGGTTTAATACATTTATCTGTAGCGCAACACTGCAGTGGGTTACTTCCAAAATTGATGGGGGCTGGTTACGTGGTGAGCACTACCTTCCTTCTCGTCCAACGCTGAATTCTGATTCAACTGCTACACACAGGACAGCTCTCCACTGAGTCTGGAGAGCATGGAAGCAGCTGGTTATGTGGCTGCTTCCAAATTGCGCTCTATATCTTTCGATGTTTGATGTTCATTTTAATGCTCGTCATATGCACCATAACGACAACATCGACCTCCTAATGTATGGCCACTACCCCCTAGGTTTACTTCCCGTCCCCATCCCTGTATCAATTACGTGAATGATATGTGATCGTAAAGTTCATGCTTCTGTCAGATGTAAGTACGGCCCTTGGTTTACCAGTGTGGGTCTCAGTACACAGGGTCCTTAGTTACCCAATTCTTCGATATTGATTCTATGCACTAACACATTCAATTTTAGAGTCTTGCGGTGGTTGCACTTTCTCCTGCATCTTGCTCCATGCTTTCCCCTGTCCAGTCCTTCCATAGAAGCCGGATAAATTTGCCTTTGGCATGATCAAATTCTGTGAGTGGCTCCTTGCCTCCTCAAACTTGCCTGAATTCAGTTATGATACTTCTACATCTTCTGATACTCATCGCCAATAGCGTTTTTCCTGCCTTGCTAAGCGGCCAGAGCGCGTGTGAGGCTACCGAGTCGTACTTACGAAGGAGAGACCCTGTACAGATGTGCAACACTGAATCCAACATCGTGTAAGTCTTTTGCTCAGTACCATCTTGTCTGTCTTGCTGAATGAGAGCTCAGATATGTTTGAGCAACTATTTGGTAGCGCAAACTTTTTCTCGGATGAATGGCGCCTGATCCTTATGTATCCTGACACGGACAATGTCAATTCAATTGGCATGTTTTCGACGACTCCCACTGCAGTAATTGCAGGGTCAGCCATCAGTGAAGTTCACATGTATCTCAGGATAAAGATCTGAAGGGTAACACTTGATGCTGCCATGTAACCACACACTTACTGATAACACCATCCCTCCCGTCATAGCTCAAGCTTGTTGTCCCTTGAAAAACACCAGCGAGTTCAACCATGATGAATATCAAAGAACTTGACCTCCACGAATTAATGCCTGCTTATTCGACTGCATTCGATACTGTCCTGGAATGGACAGTATGGCCACTCACCAGGTATCCATCTTCAGCAAGGGGCTATTTCTCGCAGGTAGCATATCCCTTATGTATTCTCTTAGTCTAATTGCAACATTCGCATCAGGCTTGCAGGATTTCGCAGAAGAATGGAAAGCCGGATATTTTGTTCACATACAAGTCTATCATATCCGTTGATCTCGAGTTCTGGATATTGAACGTGCTCATTCATATAGCAAAATAGTAGCGCAGGGTGGGAAAGGTATTCTCAACGTGGATCTTATGCATCCGGAGGTAAGTAACTCATAATCACAATCATCTACGTTTTATGACAGAAACAATGTTGCAGATACTAGATAATATGTTCAGTATGCCGCGCGGGTCTCGTCTTTCAGAGAGATATGGGTGAATCAGATCGTGAAGAGTTCACTGTGGTCTATCACGTGGGAATCACCTGGAAAGCAACAAACGACTAACAGCTTTTTTGTAGCACTGAATACGCCCAGGACAATCATCACAAGAGGCTGGCATCGGGAGAATGACGAGTGAGTGCATCGCGGAGGAGGGATGCTGTTAGAGCTTAGTGGAGAAGAGGGATGTGGATACATGCATGAGCTGCAAGAGGCGGTGTCTTAATAACCAAGGGTCTTATATAAATACGTGTAAGAATGTAATGACACCACAATTACACTGGATAAGACTTCTTGCCAGTCCTCGATTAACACCGTCTACGAACTTTTCTTCTTTCAGTGGTAGATAACGTGTGAGTTCTTGGGAGGCTTGCTAAACCAATCAGTCAGATTAACTTAGCCGGAGCTGTTATTATCTCTGATTGAAACTATGGGATTGTCTAGGATATACTGTCTAGACACTTGAACTGGTTTCCTAAATATACGGTTAACTGTTGAGAAGCTGGTCTCAAATGTGACTACGTGGACCAAAGCTCGTGTTGGTCAATATACAAATACCTGGTGAGAACGCTGGTCTCACAAATAACAACAATGACAAATAAAAAACAATGACAAATAACAACAATGACCAAAGCTCGTGTTGGTCAGTATACAAATACCTGGTGAGAACGCTGGTCTCACAAATAACAACGGTGACCAAAGCTCGTGTTGGTCAGTAAACACTACGTGGTGAGAACACTGGTCTCACAAAACTGGGTTTCTATCGCGAGAAACTTACGTAATCTCAAGGGAAACACTTTCCCTGCACTTGCCTGGACAGTTCTTACAAAGGAAATGGGCTTTGTAAGCAGCAATTTGTTCAGACTGAAGCTTCTTAGGTGAGAGTTCAATTTGCTCAAGTGGGAGTTCTTGAATGCAACAAGTGGGAGATCTTTTTTTGGGGGAGAATGGGCTCTCCTTATATACATTTTGTGTGGGAATATTATGTAAGTAAAAAGGTGATGTAATGACTTCAGAATGTGAGAAGAATATTCCAAAAACTGGAGCAGAATGTTCTAGCAGGTGCAAAAGAACATTCCAGAATATTCATGGTGGGATAATGACATCATTCTGAGTCACTATGAGTCACTATGAGTCATTATGAGTCATTGGAATGTTCTAGCAAATTCCATGGAACATGACATCATTATGACATCACTATGATATCATATCTTTCAACCAAAATACCTGCAGGAGTGTAGGTGAAGTCCTATGACATCATTATAACATCATACCCTGTAGGTACAATTTTATGAAGCATCTGATTAGTCAGAGCATCCTAATAGAAAAGTAAAGTAAAGAAACACTAGAGAAAACAACTCAGAAATAATGGAACAAATAATAGTACACAATACGCGGGCTTTTTAGATAGGTTTTTGTTAGGCTTTGAACTTTTCTCTATGGGTTTCTCTAGCCAAAGTGAATAAGCCAAAGGAAAGGCAATACCTTAACCTTCATTTTGCTTCTCATATCAACTAGGTCATTATGTGATTCCCATCTCACATATGACTTTTCTTCAAAACATGGTGGATTCATGAATCACTGAGGGAAAACTGAAACTATTGGACCAAGGTTTGATACCAAGGTATGGGTTGACTAGTCTGAGGACTAAGCTAACAGACTTTGTCTTTTTAGGGGGATACCTAGTAGTCATGTCCATGCATGATTCCCAAATCATGCAGGACAGCGGCAGACGATCAGATGGGCTGTGACCATGCTTTGGTTTATGGCTCCGCAGGAGACTGTACATTGGATGTACGTTCATTTTGGGAAGCAGATGCATATACAAACGATTGGTGATATTAATGGGAGTATAATGATACGTACGGGTACTTCGAAAGATGCAGTGATGACCATATTATCTTGGAAGGAGCGATCAGGACAATGTGTTGTTTTTTGAGCGTAATAGCTACTACAGTCGCCAGCCGTATCACCGCTTGCATACTACCCATCCCATTGAGGAGGAAAACAATGTCTCTGCGAATGACTTATTTAGTACCAGTGAACCATAAGGTAGGACTATATCTTACAGCTTATACGTCGTAGTAGTGGTTGCGCTAGCCCAACTTTTCAAGGTCGAGACAAAAGGAACAAAAAAGTATTCTTCTCCCCTTGCAGCAATGAAGTAGGGGTTCGGTTCACCGGGTAGTGGAATCACACCCTTAGGGGTAACCTTGGCGAATCCGCTGTCATGCATGGTATGAAACTCATACCATGACATTGATAGACAGGAAGTAGCTACAGAGAGTACACTAAGGTGTACCTCATTGTATTATTATGATTGGTTCCATTTTGACAGATTTACTTGTATTTATATTTCCAGTATGATAGTTTTCACCTTTCCCCTTTTCTTTTCTTTTCTTTTATGTGGTTTATTCAGCCACCAGTGAGCCACCAAGATGTGTTAGTAAGCATGTCATGTGATAGGCAATATTCTGCTTTGTAAGGATCCTGCATGATTTGTCATGTGGCTTCCATTTGTTTCCATTTGTTTCTATTTGTTTCAGGCTCATTCAGCCACAGAATCCTTCAGTGAGCCACCAGATATGTTTGTAAGCATGTCATGTGATAGGCAATAATCTGATTTGTAAGGATTTGTCATGCTTTGTCATGCTTCATCATGATTTATCATGCTTTGTAATATTATGAACTTTATTTGTAAACTACTTTGTAAGCAGCTGATTCAGCACTGCCAAATGGCATGGTTAGTAAGCCAGTGACTTACTAATGCTGTGATGAGTCATGCTTAGTAAAATGGCCTCCCAAAAAGGTATAAAAGGAGCCCATTCTACACTGAGTAATAATGACTTCCCACTTTTACTTCTTCTCTCAAAATGTGTGAGAGCCAGTAAGAATTTAAGTGTAGGCCTTTGTCTAGCCTTTGAAGTCAACAGAGAGACACACACAGATCCTTGCCTAGTGATAAATTGTCTGTTATTAACTGGTCATAAATAGTAAATCCAGGGCAGACAACAAGGATATCAGAGTAATACTTCACACTTTAACCACTCTCCCTCAGATTGGAGAATGAGTCACAGAAAGTGTAGGCCCTTTGTCTAGCCTTTTGAAGTATACAGAGAGACACACACAGATCCTTGCCCAGAGATAAATTGTCTGTTATTAACTGGCCATGAATAGTAAGTCCGAGGGCAGACAACAAGAATATCAAAGAAAGATTTCCCTCAGTGAGAAGTTGTATTACAACAGAAGCATGAGAATCAGTCATTACTGTCTTTTAGTGTCTGGCATTGATAAGCCCAGGGAAGACAGTAACTATGTTACAAGTATGGTATTAGTATTACAATCAGTATAGTATTGAGTATATAAGAGTACTAAATAAAACTTCCCACTTTTCACTCTTCTCTCAAACTGTGAGAGTCTGTAAGACTGAAAGTGCAGGCCAAGAGTGCCTTGAAGTAAGATAAACATTATATCAGAGATTAGTTGTATACTACCTTACAGGGGTCGCTTATATAACAATCTATTTATAAACTACTTGTTGTGTACTACCTTTCAGGGGCTGAGTGTACAACACCAGAACAGCTTTCATACTAGGCTTTACGTATTTAAGACAGACTTCATTACTTGTTGTGTACTACCTTACAGGGGTTGAGTATACAACACCAGAACAGCTTTCTAACTAGGCTTCACGTATTTTAAGACAGACTCTCTCTTTTTCAGGAAGGGAGACACGAGAACACGACAAAGTTGAGACAGACTTTCATAGGTTGAGACACGACCTACGAGATTGAAACAGATCTTACTATCAGAACATTAGGGAATCTACGAGTATTCCACCAGGGAACAACAAGAAGAGGACACGTCAGTAAACCCTCCCAAGAACTCACACGTTATCTACCACGAAAACTAGAAAAGTCGTAGACCGTGTACTTAAGGACTGGCAAGAAGTCTTATCCTGTATAGTTGTGTTGTCACTATACACGCATTGTACATAAGACCCTTAAGTAGCAAGACACCGCACACCTCGACATGTTGCACCATCCGCACTGGGAGTTGTAGGTCGACTTTATCCCCCGGAATTTACTAAGGGAGGTGTGCCTTCGAGCTGAGCAGGTGTATACACAGGCAGGCTACCAATGACAGGGTCCTGACCTAATTGAAATTGGAATCTATTGGTTAGAGTGGCATACAAGTGAAGAACTTCTTTATTTTAGCTACCCTTCTTCTGTGGCACCAGAGATGTCATAGGCCAGTAATCATTTCGCAAGTTCTATGGCAGCACTACAAGTCGGAAATGGAGAACACAGTACTATGGTTGAAAAGACTTGGGAAATACAGGCAGTCACATTCACACACACGTGACGCGAAGCGTCTTCAATGTCAAGACACATCGTGTCACGCAGTGCGTGAAAAATTCTGACATTACTTTTTTAAACAGCTGTAATATAAGTAGATTATCTATGAATTCAAGGAGTAATGAAGGAAATGTA